>NC_079456.1:36919365-37041865 GCF_903798145.1 Danio aesculapii
CTAATGGTTAAAAGACGTTTACCAGTGAAAGTTTGCAATGGAAAGCAGTTTAAAAAAATCCCCTAAAAAAAAATCTTCAAATAAACTGAACCTTTGCCAGATTTGGTTTAAAATGACGTCACGCCAAATAACCTTTATGCAGAAACATTTTTGAAAACATTTTGGAAATGCTGACACCAAGAAAAATATTATTTACGAATTTCACTAATAACAGCAAACAAAGACCAACGGTAGTTTAGCTGCGTTTGGTAACCTTTAGAAAGCTTTTAAAATAAACTCTTTTGACCTGATTTTGTTCGAAATTGTGATTTCGTTAATAATGACGCCCAAACAACCTGTTTTACAAAGTTTTTAACACGCAATTTAAAGCCTTTCCACTAAAATCCACAATGAAGAAAAGCTAGTCCAAAAAAAACAAGCGTTTCAGGTAAAATTTTTCATACAACCAAGCTCTTACTTGATTGTATTTGCTTTTGTTGAACCAATTCGTACACAATGTTCATACTTGCATTTAAAACCAACACAGAAAATTACACTACCTGTGGTGCAGTACAGAAAATTCGACCAATCAGAGAGCTGCAATGAGCAAAATTCACCAAAAAATCCGGCCAGATCTGTCCATTCCCATAAAGCACCACACAATATGAAATCAAGTCACTCTTAAGATACATTTAAACATATATATAGTGTGTGTATATATATATATATATATATATATATATATATATATATATATATATATATATATATATATATATATATATATGCATAAATTAAACAAACTTGACATCTGTTGTTTCTATAGATACAACCAGCCGTCATATTTCACAATCACCTTAACTTAATTTGACAGATTTATTCACAATGCTTCATGGGATTGTAATTCTCTTCCTCATTAAAGCGTTAAGTTCGGTAACACTTCAGTATAGAGACCAATTCTCACTTTTAAATAGTTGCTTATTAGCATGCCTATTATTAACATATCGGCTGTTTATACCTAACCCTACCCAATACCTAAACCCAACTACAACCTTAATAACTATTAATAAGCAGCAAATTAGAAGTTTATTGAAGAAAAACTCATAGATAATGCTTTATTAACAGCAAGAATTGCACCTTTAAATAACGCTGTTGTTTTTTTCTTTCCATTTAAGTCTTTGATACAAATCTAAGTTTGCAATATTATGACTCTCCTCATATCTGGTCGGTTTGGCTCATGGATTATGACACTTTAATGAGGACTTTATTTTAAATCCCTTTGGGAAAATGGATGAGAAAAAAGACTTCTTGGAGCAGCGCTGCTAAAAAAAAAAGAGGGGCAAGCGCTAATCCACTTTATAAGATTTAAAAAGTACTTTACAAAAAGGAGTAATGCTAAAACTTCCAAATGATTTTAGTATTTAGGAATCGTACCATCATAAATATTAAAAAACTAAGCCGAATGCTTTTATTTGCCTTCATCATTACGTAAAAAAAGATCTGCATCAGCATTCCAGCCGTTCCCTGAAAAACATCTGCAGCGTTAGGCAGCAAAAATAATAATAATAATAATCAAAATCTCCCCTCAGGCAGCTTTTTAGGGCAGTATAAACCCATTCTGAACACAGCAAGTGTTCAGGGGCTTTAATGGAAAACAACGACAGCGTGTCACAAGAGAGACGACGACCAAAAGGAAAAAAAAACATGGCATATGGCAGATTTTGACACATTCGGATTTGCAGGGATTCATTTAGCTAAAGGCTAAAAAGAGCTGCACTGCTGAAAGCGGAAGGGTAAAAATTGAGCATATCTTGTCTTTACGGTTACAGTATATCAAAGAGAAACGCTCCCAAAGTTCTTGCGCAAGAGCCTGTTGAAGACTGCTTCACTTTACGACATCAAAGATCTCGCTTTTTCTGCAATCTGTTGGGAATTTAGGCAGAACGTGAGAACAAATATTACACTAGCATCTTTTAAAACAACGTTTAATCATCATGCGCAACATCCAAACCGTCTACACGAGAAAAACGAATCATATACACAAGCGAACAGGATTTGAGTGCGATGAGAAAAGTCAGAATTGGGATAAAGTACGGATTTAATCTAAATGTCCTTTGACAGAACGAGAATCCCTGGGGTTTTAAAGGAGAGAATAATGGAGAAAGACTTCCCAGATGTCAGAATACTTAGGCGCAGAAGCCTGACATATTTAAGATCACAACTGTTGAGAGAGAGAAAAAAATCCAGCGCAAAAACCAAAAGTATTATCTCTGTGGGAGTAGAGTGCTGCTACTTTTAAAGGCGTTTACATGGTTTAGCGAATCCCTGACAGCTTCAAAGCTTCAACATATATATAAAGGGTCAAATACAACGAGATGGCTCTTTTTGGTGTGCGGCAAATTCATAAAAGTGAACTGATATGCATAATGCAAGATAAGTGTCTGGCTTTAATGTTTCAGATAACATTTGTGAAGATAAAAATGTCAAAAGAGAAGTGATATAATGTTCCATCATCATTCAGGGTAACATTTTTTTTAAAACATACTTAGGGGTCGATTACACCGAATACACGTTTACGTTCCAAAAAAAAGTTGTTGACAAAAAAAGTGTGATGTCACAAGGCAAAGACTGATATACAGTCAGATAGACAGCTCTGGATAACTGCGACCACTAGCCTCTCCTCCATCTCTAAAATCTGGGTATTTTATCTCGGTAACACAAACACTACTGTCACGATAACGGAAACCTCACCTGTTTTCATTTGATTGGAGAATGTAAAAGACGCGACTGACGTAACGCGACTGACGTAACGCGACTGATGTAACACGGCAAACATAATGCACGGACGTAACAAGTGGACAGTGCTGAACGACTGAATTAGCTGCGTATTGTCTTGGTAGTCGTCTTGACAACACAAACACTACTGTCACGATAACGGAAACCCTGCCTCTGTTTTCATTTGATTGGAGAATGTAAAAGACGCAACTGACGTAACGCGTCTGATGTAACACGACTGACGTAACGCGTCTGACGTAACACGACTGACGTAACACGACTGACGTAACACAACTGACGTAATGTGGCGGATGTAACACGGCGGACGTAACGTGGCAGACGCAACTAGCGGACAACACCGTACGACTGAATCAGCTGCATATTGTCTTGGTAGTCGTCTTGACAACACAAATACTACTGTCACAATAACGGAAACCCTGCCTCTGTTTTCATTTGATTGGAGAATGTAAAAGACGCAACTGACGTAACGCGTCTGACGTAACACGACTGACGTAACACGACTGACGTAACACGACTAACGCAACACGACTAACGCAACACGACTGATGTAATGTGGCGGATGTAACACGGCGGACGTAACGTGGCAGACGTAACAAGCGGACAACACTGAACGACTGAATCAGCTGCTTTTTGTCTTGGTAGTCATCTTGACAACACAAACACTACTGTCACGATAACGGAAACTCTGCCTGTTTTCATTTGATTGGAGAATGTAAAAGACGCAACTGACGTAACGCGTCTGACGAAACACAACTGACATAACACAACTGACGTAATGTGGCGGATGTAACACGGCGGATGTAACAAGCGGACAACACTGAACGACTGAATCAGCTGCTTATTGTCTTGGTAGTCATCTTGACAACACAAACACTACTGTCACGATAACGGAAACTCTGCCTGTTTTCATTTGATTAGAGAATGTAAAAGACGCAACTGACGTAACGCGTCTGACGGTAGTGTTTGACGGTTTGACGGTAGCCCTGTAGTGTTTGGGTGCCCTGGGTTTTGTTTGAGGTAATTAGTTTACCGCTATTACTGAAATCTGTATATTCCATACAAAGTATGAAGCTGATTGGTTAGTTCCAGTCAGATGACTCACTATGCGCTTGCGGCATTCTGAAAAACTTGAAATGTTTTTGACTGGGTGCACCTGGAAAACGTGATCCTTTATTGGAAATAATGAACTTGTGCACTGTAAACAAAGTTGGAACATGATTAACTTAGTATAATAAGACACAATTAACTAAAAACATATGTTGTCATGACTTATTGATCATATTTAATTTTTACAGTGTGCACACAAAACACAATGTGTGAACGACCCCTTAAACTTGTCAAAGTAACCTTTCTTAGCAACTAAATATATAGTAATACCATATATCATGATAAAAGATTCAGTAATTAATCGCAACAAGAAAATTTGATAATGGAAGAAGCCTAAAATATATAAAAGAATAATTGGATTTATTATGGCTTCATGTAATTATTAGAAAATAAAAAGTGTGAATAATTCAACAATTATTAGTCAATTAAATGATGATGAGCCATTGAATCATTAGAAAATAATGCACACCATGCAAACCTCAGGGTTATTTGGATTATTAATTTGGATTATTAATTATAAACCTCTGCATTATTTCTAATAATTAAACACATCAAAGTTAAATATTGCACTTATACTAAGGTTTACACAGCAAAAAACACTGTTCAGATTTGTTCGGTTCAGGTTTTTGTCCTCAAAATGCTCCAGTGTGTAGCACTAGTTTCTCACACATCTCATCCAAAGCCTTCTGTTGTGTTTTGATGTGATTTCTGACAGTGATATGACTGAAATAATTCAGCGTAGTGATATGAAACTGTAATAAGCTGCCGGAACTACTTCAAATGTGTGTTTATCTGAAAGTAACGGCACACCTTACATTAGATCAGAATCGAGTATTCAACAGCCCTGCAATATATTATATTTATTTCACATGTAAGGCAAGGAAAAGTGACTAAATTAAAATATCTATTAATTAATGAGTATTTCAGAGACTGTGATCTTTAAACAGAGCATCTAAACATGTTATCAAATGATTCTTGTTGCAAATACGCTTGAAAATTTGGAGTAAAACCATTCTTACACCGAATGGCTGAATTTTAATGGGTGTCTTCTATAAATCATAGTGTTTTACAGCACACAGTTCAGTATTTTACATAAAACATTACAGTAAGCTAGGATTTATTGTGCATGAATGCAACAGCGTTATTTAACTATCAACTAATTTAATAAAATATATCCTACGCCTTCGCCCTGCTCAACAAACACCCGCAGCTTCTCGACATCTCCGCCGAGAAAAAGATCCATACATAATTCAGATGACAATTTTTTTTCTTCCCCTTATCAATTTAAAATGCTGTTGATTTTTTTTTTCAGCAGTGGTCAAAAAGAATGCAACTCGAATCAATGCACCTTCTTGCAGCCTACATACCAATTAAATCTGCTGGAAACTGTCGTCAAATAGCTCCAGACGCTTCTTTAACAACCTCTTCACTTGGGGGTGGATGTTCAAGAGCTTGCTGGAAGCGTTTTACGGTCAAGCTAAGAACAAAAAATATCAAGGTAAAGTTGCTTTCAACATGCGCCAAAAAAATCTCGATCCACCAAAAAACTAATTGCATGGGGAAGGCGCTTAATGTAATGCAAACAATCTGGCAACCCAACCAAAATCCGCCGATTGATGAAAACGCAACTGAAATGTCAAGCGATTACCCGAAATAGCCTTAAAATATGAGCGAGGTGTTGGAGGAATTGTAATTGGCCATAAGATTATTGCTGATCTTTGATGAAAAGAGAGGAAAAGCGGATGCGGAGGGAAGAGAGAGAGAGGGGGAGGTAGATGATGACTAGAGATAAAAATAAAAAGTGACATTTTTCCTGATGGTAATGGTTCTCACAGCAAGCAGCTTTGACCTTCAGTTTTGTTTGAATTTGCGACGCTCTCGTGCATGACACCAAATGTGTGGTGACAAATCCACACGGAAAGAGCCTGGAAAAACAGAAAGGTTTGGGTTTTGGATCTGGAGAGTGTGGAGTTCAGTGCGTGTAAAAATAAACCACAGATGAATACATTTGGCTTCATTAAAACACCCAGGTAACTCAGGCCAACAACCCAACGAAACATCCATCCACACATACTGTACTTGTACTATATAATGAAACTATGTAGCAGGATTTGGCTAATGAATCGGGCGCCAGGGGTAGAAAAATCCCACTACAAATAATTACATAAATGTATTTTATCATCCTTTTGAAATTGAATATAAAACATTTATTATTTAAGGCTGATTTATAGACGAATTACCATGTTTGTAAACATTCAGGATGCGCGCGCAGGGAGGTGGCAGAAAAAAAACGGGAGTGCTAGCATTTACAGCGAGGGAATGACATCTGATGCGGTACAGAGTTTGTTGTTGTCTTAGAAATAAGTTATATTGATGATATATTATATATATATTATTTACATGATACTTTTAGTGTATTATAACAGCTCGTCACCCAGTGATAAGCACAGTGATTCGGCAAAACTAATGTTAACGTGAGCGGCGTTCATCTGACAGGTCCATTTGTGATAGCATCCTCCCACTGGATATTGGATAAGACGAAATGACCAAGCTTCCAGCCTCAAATATACAATCTCTATGAAGCTCCAAGTGATTTAACAAGATGTGTGGTCATGTGCAAGAAATAATGTTCCAGGAATACCAGATTCAAAACTATGTAGTGCTAAAAACCGAGGTTCTGCCTAGCAAAAGACAAGGAAAGAAGACGGAGCTGTACACGGCCTGTCAACATTCGACATCAATAATCTACAAAGAATCAAAGAATCTACATTTAATGCATCTAGAAAGTCTGAGACGAGCCAAAAAAGACATATCACGATATTCGATAAATTGTGATTCGGTATATCGTGATCTATGTACATGCACAATGTTGATATCGTAGGCACTCAAAGTAATCTGAATACTTCTTTAATATTTAAAGTCTGCATGAACCGGAATATGCTGAGACTTTTCAGTATGTTGATGTAGTTCAAACTGAAACAGAATATTGAGTTGAAGGCGGGGCTTTCTTTTGCGCGTCATTCGCTTATCCACTTGTTAACTGTGACGTCATGCGAAGCGGCTTCCGGGTCCAACAAATGGTAATAATAAACGTTTACAAAGCGATGTAATACTTTCGAAAATCACGATAGCAATATATCCATGCAGAATATCATATGGTCAGAAAGTCATTCATTTTTTATAAATTGCTAATTAAGTTGTCCCCGAAAAAACTGAAGAATTGTTTGGATTCAACTCATTTTAAGTAGTTTGAACAAGCAGCAAAAGTCATTTGGGTAATGGGATGTACACTGTAAAAAATGTAGGGTTGCACACAATTCATGTTGGCGCAACACGAATCCATGAGTTAACGTAACTAATTTAAGTAGATTGAATGTAAAACAATTAGATTTCCCAAAACAATCTCCAGAATTGATTTGTTTCAGCTCATTTTAAATAAGCAGTTATAATGAGCAGCAAAAGTCATTTTTTTGAGTGTATGTTCATAATTAATATTGAGTTGTTGAATTCAATAATCATTGTCAGTGCTTTTTAGTCAGATGTTATTAGTATAATTATTTAGCCAAAAGAAACACGCATACGTACTGAAAAAAAAAAATAATAATCTAAATATTAAGTACTATTGGAATACCCTAAAACACAAACATTTAATTTAATGTTGCTTCCAGATTGTTGGAATTATTGGCAAAATTTACAATCAAATATTTTCCCATTTTAAATTACACACTATCCCAAACATTTAGTTTCCCTTTCATCAATAAACTGAAATAACTTCTCTAGATACACTAAACAGATACTTTAATAACTAAATAAATAAATAAATACAGCTATTAACACTAAAATCTTTTATAAAACAATTGCTAATAAAATCAATTAGGAATTTTATCTATTTATTTATTTAATAAATCTTTGTGTTTACTGCTATTTATATTTACGTGTGCTTTTATTGTTGTTTTCTTGGAGTTCCTGTTTTCTTTTGTAATTTATTGTAAAAATGTATAATTATTTAGCCAAAAGAAATATGCAAACAAATTGTAAAAAAAATATATACTATTGGAAAACCTTAAAACACAAACATTTCTTTGGAAATGGAAGTTTAATTTAATGTTACTTCCAGATTATTTGTAATTATTAGTAAAATTCACAAGCAAATAATTTCCTGTTTTAATTTAAACTACACACTATCCCAAACATCCCTACTCATTTATTTTCCTTTTCATCAATAAACTGAAATAATTTCACTAGACAGTTAGTAAATAAATAAATACAGCTTTTCACTGCCTTCAACAAAATTACAGAAACCCTTTTCATAAAACAATCGCTAATAAAATCAAGATTCAATTTTATTTATGATTTTAATATCTTGTGTCTTCACTGCTCTGTGGATTTAAGTGTTTTTGTTGCTGTTTTCGTGTGTTCTTGAAGTTTGTTTTCTTTTTGTAATTTGTTTTAAATTTATAAATAAAACATTTTTTAAATCTGAGTTATTGAATTTGCTGATATATTAAGTGCTGGTGCCATTTTATATATTTTAATTTATATTAACTCACTTATATGTATAAGTTTTTGTTATTGCTTATTATTATTATTATTATTGATATTATTATTATTATATTAACATTATTATAACCTATTATCATTTTTACATTATATTATATTAATAGAGCCTGTTGTTGTTGTTATTGTGAATGAATAAATGAATGAATGATTATGTTATAGTATTGTTATATATTGTTATAGGTTATATATTGTTATTAATATAACCTGTTTTTGTTCTTATTGTTATTATGAATATTATTATAAACTATTACTATTATTATTACATTATATTATATTAATAGAGCCTGTTGTTGTTATTATTATTATGAATGAATGAATGAATGAATGAATGAATTATTATGTTATAGTATTGTTATATATTGTTATAGGTTATATAAATTATTATTTTTGATATAACATGTCGTTGTTCTTATTGTTCTTCTTCTTCTTCTTCTTCTTCTTCTTATTATTATTATTATTATTATTAATAATAATATTATAATTATTATAACCTATTATTATTACATTATAATATATTAATAGAGCCTGTTGTTGTTGTTGTTATTATTATGAATGAATGAATGAATGAATGAACGAACGAATGAATGAATTATTATTATGTTATAGTATTGTTATATATTGTAATAGGTTATATATTGTTATTAATATAACCTGTTTTTGTTCTTATTGTTATTATGAATATTATTATATCCTATTATTCTTTCATAATATTATATTAATAGAGCCTGTTGTTCTTGTTATTATGAATGAATGAATGAATGAATGAATGAATGAATGAATTATTATTATATTATAGTATTGTTATATATTGTTATAGGTTATATATTGTTATTAATATAACCTATTGTTGTTGTTTTTTTTGTTATTGTTATTATTAATATTATTATAACCTATTATTATTATTATTACATTACATTAATAGAGCCTGTTGTTGTTGTTATTATTATTATGAATGAATGAATTATTATGTTATAGTATTGTTATAGGTTATATAAATTATTATTTTTAATATAACATGTTTTTGTTCTTATTGTTCTTCTTCTTCTCATTATTATTATTATTATAACCTATTATTATTACATTATATTATATTAATAGAGCCTGTTGTTGTTGTTATTATTATTATGAATGAATCAAAGAATTATTATGTTATAGTATTGTTATATATTGTTATAGGTTATATATTGTTATTAATGTAACCTGTTGCTGTTGTTCTTATTGTTATTGTTATTATAATTATCATTATAGTATTGTTATATATTGTTATTAATATAACCTATCATTATTATGTATATTATTGTTATAGTATTATGTTATATTGTTATTTATATAACATATTATTATTATGTATATTATTATGTATATTTTTACTATCCACCTTAATTCCTTCAGTAGATTCAAAGGTTCTGATCAACACACAGGCAAAGCTACAGAAAACATTACAACACAAACTGAGATTCAACACAAATATCGAAATACAAATCATATAAAGCAAAAGTATGACCAAAACAATCCACTGACCGTACAAAATCCAGCATCAAACCAACTTTCGAGAAAGCAGAAGCGAAACGGTGTCTCTAAATGTTGCGACAGCACATGTTAACGACAAGAGTTTAGATTTTGGAACTTTGACCCCTGAAAAAAGGTTTAAGGAAATGATTTATGATGCTCCCTAAAGCAGCGTTATCAACAGAGCGAGGAAAGTAAATTCCTGTCACGAAGGTGTGAATCAACTTTATTCCAGATTTCAGAAAAACTCTGGGAGATTTCCTTCTCGCCAACAACATGTTATGAAGTTAAGCTCTCATTATGAATTCACAGAAAACTTTCAGTAGACTGCAAACCCAAATTATTCGGCTCACGTGGCCTTAAGATACACTTCAAATTAATCTCTTATGATGGACAGAATGTATCGGCGCCACACAAGATACAACACGAGAGAAATCTTTAAGACTTCAACACACAGCCATTATATTTAGAGTTTCAGCACATAACCATTTTCCCTGACATTTCCAGTCACATTACGGGAAGATTTTAAAATGATTTTAGTGTTTTACTCAAGAAAATATAGGTGAGGTACTATTAAAGTGGGTTTAAAGCATCAAAGAAATACAAATTAGTTTTTTTTTTTACAGGCATTTTATTTTATTTCTGTCTGTATGACAAAGAAAACATGAATTTTAAGAGAAACATTTCTAAAATTAAAGATATTAAGCTGTAAAATTACTGAAATATACTTTAAGAATGAAGCAAATGAAGAAATTAAGTAGATAAACTAACGTCACAAATAAAGAATTGAGCAAATTGAATTGATTCTTAACGATTCTAATAGTTATCCTAAATCAAAGAGGCTAAAACGATGTATATATTTTAATTTACAGGCTACTTAATGTCGTTTTTGCCCACATTTATAAAAGACACCCACTATAAAATAGTTTATTTAATCGTTTCTTTGACTCTGGAAAACAATAGGTGAGGTATTATTATTATTAAAGTGTTTTCAAGCATCAAATAAATAAAAGAAATACAAATTAGTTGTTTTTGTACATGCATTTTGTTTCATTTCTGTCTGTGTGACAAAAAAAAAACATGGATTTTTTTGGTGAAACATTTCTAAAATTAAAGCTATTAAGTTGTGAAATTACTGAAATATACTTAAGGAATTACAGAAATTAAAAAATTAAGTAAATAAACTAATGTAACAAATAAAGAACTGAGCAAACTAAATCGATTCTTGATGAATGTAATAGTTATCCTAAATCAAAGATACAAAAAATAAATTGTATTTTAATCTACAGGCTACTTAATGTCGTTTTTACCCACATTTATAAAAGACACCCACAATAAAAATAGTTTCTTTTACTCTGGGAAAACGAAATAGGTGAGGTATTATTATTATTATTAAAGTGTTTTCAAGCATCAAAAAAATCTAAGAAATACAAATTAGTTGTTGTTTTTTTTACATGCAACATGTTTAATTTCTATTTGTGCAACAAAAAAATGAATTTTTGGTGAAACATTTCTAAAATTAAAGATATTAAGTTGTGAAATTACTAAAACGTACTTTAAGAATTATGTAAATTAAGAAATTAAGTAGATAAACTAATGTCACAAATGAAGAATTGAGCAAATTTAATTGATTCTTAAAGAAATGTAATGATTATCCCAAATCAAAGATGATAAAACACTTGATAAATTTTTACTTACAGGCCACTTAATGGCGTTTTTACCTACATTTATAAAAGACACCCAATATAAAATAGTTTTTTTAAGAGTTTCTTTTACTCTGGGAATAAAATAGCTGATGTAATATTATTATTATTATTATTATTATTATTATTATTATTATTATTATTATTATTAAAATGGGTTTTTAAGCATCAAAAGTATTGTTTAATTTCTGTCTTTGCAACAAAAAAAATGAATTTCAGGTGTAACATTTCTAAAATTAAAGATATTAAGCTGTAAAATTACTGAAATATACTTAAAGAATTAAGCAAACGAAGAAATTAAGATAAACTAATGTCACAAATAAAGAATTGAGCATATTTAATCGATTCTTAACGATTCTAATAGTTATCCTAAATCAAAGATGCTAAAACAATGTATATATTTTAATTTACAGGCTACTTAATGTCGTTTTTGCCCACATTCATAAAAGACACCCACTATATAAGTTTTTTTAATAGTTTCTTTTGCTCTGGGGGAAAAAAAATAGGGGAGGTATTATTATTATTAAAGTGGGTTTTCAAGCATCAAATAAATAAAAGTATTAAAATTTGTTTTTTTTACAGGCATTCTGTTTCATTTCTGTCTGTGCAACAAAAAAAAACATGAATTTCTGGTGAAACATTTCTAAAAGTACAAATATTAGGTTGTGAAATTACTGAAATATACTTTAAGAATTAAAACAATTAACATATTTTAATTTAAAGGCCACTTAATGTCGTTTTTACCTACATTTATAAAAGACACCCACTATAAAATAGATTTTTTAATCCTTTCTTTTACTCTGGGGAAAAAACAGGTGAGATATTATTATTATTATTATTATTATTATTATTATGATTATTATTAAAGTGGGTTTTCAAGCATCAAATAATTTTAAAAAAATTATTTATTTATTTTTTACAGGCATTTTGTTTCATTTCTGTCTGTGCAACAAAAAAAACACCCGAATTTCTGGTGAAACATTTCTAAAAGTACAAATATTAGGTTGTGAAATTACCGAAATATACTTTAAGAATTAAAACAATGAACATATTTTAATTTAAAGGCTACTTAATGTCGTTTTTACCTACATTTATAAAAGACACCCACTATAAAAATAGTTCATTTAATAGTTTTGATCCACCTGTCAGTTTCGAATCATTTAAAGTGTAATCAAATGTATTTGCTTATTCTCGTACATATATTAATCAGTACAAGTCATTGCATAATTTTTACAATGATCTAACATTATATCACCATTAACGTGAGTTTTAAACATTAAAGTACTGATTTAATATATTAAGTGCCCACTTTAATGTTTCAAATAACTCATGTGTAAATAAAAAGTCAACATATTGGTGAAATAATGTTTATATGTTTACTATGTATACATAAAAACATACTTTTGTCAATTTAATCTGAAGCGCACACCAAAATTTGTCATTATACTGAAATTCATATGAGTTGTGAAGTAATACAATAGGCCCCTTCCCCAATATCTTTCAGATTTCATAACAGAATGGCGAATAACCCATCTATATTTCCTGAAACAAGCCTTTTGCTAAAGACGAGATACAAACTAAGCAGTTTTCACTGACATTCATTTCATAATCATTAAAAACAGAATCATATCATATCTCATACGATGTACAGTACAAACCCTAAGCCCAAAAATACAAACACCAGCATTAGCATCCACAGAGGTCCACTCATGCGACATCTGAAATGTATTTAAGGCGTATATAAACACCATTAATGCAGCATTAGACACTCTTCAGATATCTGCATTGTTTTGGTGGACAGAAAGAGTGACCAACATTTACTCAAAAGCTGCTGTTAGCAGATGCCAAAAGCCACGGGTTTTCCCTCTGACATTAAAAGGGAGATTAACACAAATCTAGGGTTGAAAACTGGGAAACCTCGAGGTTAAGACTGAATAGATAATCTCCCAATAACATCAGATACGGCGATTTAAAGGGATTAAACAAAGCTAATGAAACATTAGATTTAACGGGGGAGGGGCGGGAAAGCTAAAATGTTTCGGTTATGTGTATATATCTGTGTGTTTTTATTTTATTTTGGGGCAAACGAGAAACAAAATAAGGGAAAATGAACTCGTGGGAGGCTAAAAATCTAATAATATGCATTTGAACGACATCTTTTGGTCATGATACATGCTGCTTAAACACAATAATCGATTTATGAAGGGAAAAAAAATCATAACAGACTCAAATATCAATGCGCATACTCGGCAAATATTAAGATTAAGATCAAGACTTTATATTAAAACGTTCAGGATGACAAGAATCTGGCCTTGACAGGCCCGCGTTAACATCTAAGCAATATGCGCAGTGTCATTTTCTTTGTCAACCCCCCACCTTCCCCTAAAATACAAAATTATTTTCTGACATTTCCCCATTGCAGCAATGCGCGCTCCCCCAGCGCCGACGATTTGGGGCGGGGACGCGCACAGCCCTCCCCCAACCCAAAAAATAATACAGTAGCCTACAATAAACCAGGGAGCGCGCACACGGGCAAAACCAACGCGTTTGATTGGTCCAAGCACAATTCCCTCTGTACACGTAACACGCCCTGCTTACAATAAATAAACATCGCCCAAAATTTTCTTAAAATAAATAAACACTGAAATAAAAACAAAGCTGCGCTGAAATACTAACATCACACGCCACAACAGACACACAAACACACACCACACACACAAACGTGTATCAAATAACGGCCGCGTAACTAAACTCATAACTGCAATCTTTTTGACAAGGTCCAGCGGGCGATGAGCGGCTCTGAGAAAAATCGTTGAGACAAAAAAAGCCGCTTCGCTCGCCGTTGAAGGCGATACACCAAATTATACAGCAAACACACAACATTCGAGCTCCGGCAGACAACCCTGCGTGTTAGGTTAAACGAGCTTACCTACACAGTGAATGAGTTTATGCCGCCACGAGTCAAGTTCCTGCCGAAAGCCGCGCCTCTCGATCGTGCATTGCTGCCTTCTGCACAGACTCGCCATTTTCTATCGGCCCCTCCCGCGGGCGCGCACCTTCTACTGGGAGCTTCCCAGCGCCGACGTCATCAGCGCTCTCTCTCCCTCTCTCTCTCTCTCTCTCTCTCCAGTGCTGCAGCGCTCCCTCCCATATCCAAATCGGTTTCAGCCTATAATACCGAAGCGTGTACAATTTGTTTGCTAGACTAAATTCTCTTTATTCCAGATCAAGGTGCGAATTATACATTGACGATCTGGGGAGTCAACTTTATCGGTAATGTTAGTCTGGGTAATACAAGCTTCAGTTGATCAAATATATATAGGTATTTTAATCGCATCTAATTTAATAATTACATGTATTTAAGTTTTCAGTGTTTTGAGGGATATTTAGTGTGTTCTGACCCTACAGAATACTCTGATTTGCTATTTCAGAGGTTATAAGTCCAGGGCCGCTGCTGGCCCAAAGGGTGCCATATGCGAAATTTTACTGTGGCACCACAGGAGAACAAAAACACACAAACATATGTATTTAAACATGTATTTATTTACATAAATATGCATATTAACACTCAAAATTATACTTAAACATTCAAATATTTACATTATAAAATAATAGGGGAGCGTGGGGCACAATGTAACGCAGAGTTTAAGGTATTAGGGTTAACCATGGCATGCTTCTGAGGTTTTCACCACAGTGTCAGCAGACGTCTTCCTGCCAATTATTGAAAAAGTTCGGCGAAATTTGGATGAGAAACACAGCAGAAACCATTTTGGCAGCATAAAAGTATTTTTATTATAGTCAATATTTTTTTATTTAATAAAATCCTGTGAAGGTATGAATGTAAAATCTTATATTGTTGTGATTATACAGCATTCTAGGCTAAAAGATGGAACCATTTATTTTTAAATTAGAATAAGCAAAAAGAGACATAAATTGGGATCATACAAATAAATAAATAAATAAAGATGAAACCATTTTGAAAGATGTAAAACACACACAGTGACTGCTAGCCAGTTTCGAGGAAAACACGACACAGCGGGGTTAGTTGTAATGGTGTTACAATTAATCCACACACTGTTGGACACCAACCAAACAAACATATATAATTTTATATATAATAGACAAAAAATATAAATTTTAGTGCTAACATTGCAAATAAATGCGTTGTATAATAATGCAAATAAATCCAAACGTGTTTATCCAATAGATAAATAAATAAATATATATATAAACATGCTGTGTGCTATGTAGAATAAAAAATAAATTGAGCTAAATACTGAGGAAATATCTATTATTTAAAGTAAACAGAAATTAAATTAACTGTGTGAAATCTGCCTTTTTAAGCACGTCTTACAGCTAATACTCTGTTATATCTTGCCCCACTGGTGGGGTAAATAGTAAAATGTCCACTCCTGTCACTTTTAGCAATACTGCACAGAAACCATGGGTCCGGCGATCATACAACCAGTGCTCATTTGTAGGAGAGGCTTGTGTGTTGTTGGTAAAAAAAAATAAGATTTACTTTGTTCATTATTTGTCCAAAACCAAAGAGTATTAGTTTGAGCCCCGCTCTCCCCTGTTTAGTGTATTCTCGCCCTACAGTATACTCGGATTTGCTGTTTCAGAGGTTACTGTAGGCTAAACAATACAAACTGTGCAGCAATTTGATTTTACTTTTAGGCTGTTTGTAGAAACCATCAGCTATTTCACAAGAAAAGTGTCTATCGGTCATCTAGATCTGCCAGTTTCTGACTTTTCAATGATTTTTTGTCTTTAACATAAACTGATTGGCAAGATTTTGCATTCACAATAATACACTATGAACTGTTATAGGGGTGGTCAAATGTATATTTATATTATCTATTATTTTAATTTTAAATATTATTTAAGAGACAGATCAGAGCAAACTATTTCTAGGTCCAATAGTACAAAACAAACCCTTAGCCAGCCTGGTGAAAGGGGGGATTCTAAGATTTTAAGATCCTTTTTAAGAAATGTTTCTTTTTAAGAGAAACATTTTGGGGATTTTTATTTATTTATTTATTTATTTATTTATTTATTTATTTATTTATTTATTTATTTATTCATTTGTTTGTTTGTTTGTTTGTTTGTTTGTTTGCAATAACTTGTTTGAATTTAAGTGTATTATCTTTCTATTCCTAAACATGTTCAGTGACCAAACTCTTATTTTAATAGATATAACTGTTTAATAAACACCAAACACCTTTTATTTTTAAAAATGCACCAAAGATATTGACTATATTCACTGAAAGAATGACAGAAATATTCATTTTCAAACTTTGGTTTACTCATTTACGCTGAGCTGTCATTTATTTTGCTTTCTTTTTCTAATATCACTCAATCTTCCTTTCTACATTTGTATCTTAATGCAATATTTACATTTTAAATGGCTTGTTTTCTTAGAATTAATACTAAAATCTACACTTTAAACTAAATGTATGACTGATTCGGCTGCTGGGCTGCTCCATGATTGTGAATGGGGGACTCATTTACAAGGATTATTAAATTAAGCATACAACATAATATGATAGAAAACTCATTCATTCATTTTCCTTCGGCTTAGTCCCTTATTTATCAGGGGTCACCACAGAGGAATGAACCGCCAACTATTCCAGCATATGTTATACGCAGCGGATGCTCTTCCAGCTGCAACCCAGTACTGGGAAACACCCATACACACTCATTTACACATACACAAACACTCCCCCTATTCCCCTATAGCGCATGTGTTTGGACTGTGGGGGAAACCGGAGCACCCGGAGGAAACCCACGCCAACACGGAGAGAACATGCAGACTCCACACAGAAATGCCAACTGAGCCAACTGGGACTCGAACCAGTAACCTTCTTGCTGTGAGGCGATTGTGCTACCTACCTTGACGCCATAATAGAAAACTGTTAATTCAAAGAAACTTCTAGTTGTTTATTGAAAGCCTCCATATTTCCTGTTTACCTCGCTTATTGGTTAAATCCGCCTGTGATTGTTGAAACGGTGCATAATTATTTTGCAAGCCGCTATTTATATCATTTCTCTTTCTCTCGCTAGTACATTTAACACCACCAGACTACATGACTTTATGTTTCATTTTGTATATAATCATTAAAAAGTGATGCATAATTAGGCTACATTCAGATGGCATAATTATTTGGCAAGGAAGGTTTATTTATATCACATTTCATACACACTGGTAATTCAAAAGGCTTTAGGTAAACAAGAAGATTTAAAAAACTAATCACATAATAAGTAGCCTGCATGGAAATAAGAGCAAGAGTTAAAATGATTAAAACAGACGTGTTAACTTGTTTAAAGAAAGAGGAAGAACGAAATGAAGAAAGACAGAAAAAAGAATAAAGGCATGACAAAAGAAAGGAAAGAAAGAAAGAAAGAAAAAGAAAGAAAGAAAGAAAGAAAGAAAATGAATGACGGAAAAAGAAAAAAGAATGAATGATAAAAAATAAAGAAAGAAAAAGAATGAATAAAAAGAAAAAAATCAAAGGAAAAAGAAAGAAAAAAGAATAATGAATGACGAAAGAAAAATAATGATAAAAGAAAAAGAAAGAATAATAAATGGCGAAAGAAAAAGCAAAAGAAAGAAAAAAGAATGATGAAAGAAAAAGAATCATAAAAGAATGAATAACAAAAAGAAAGAAAGAAACAGTAGTGAATGACGAAAAAATGATAAAAGAAAGAAAAAAGGAATAATGAATGACAAAATAAAGAAAAAAGAATGAAAAAAGAAAAAAATGCTGAAATAAAAAGAATGATAAAAGAAAGGGAAAGACAGAATAAATAAGAAAAAGAAAGAAAGTATTAATGAATGACGACAGAAAAAGAGAAAAAATAGTGAATGACAAAAGAAAAAAGAAAGAAAAAAGATGAAAGAAAAAGAATGATAAATAAAAGAAAGAGAAAGAAAGAAAATTAATGATGAAAGAAAGAAAAAATGATAAAAGAAAGAAAGAAAAGTGAATGACAAAAGAAAAAATGATGAAAGAAAAAAAATGACGAAAAAAAGAATTTATAAAAGAAAACAAAAGAAAAAAAAAGAATAATGAATGACAAAAGAAAAAAGAAAGAAAAAAGATGAAAGAAAAAGAATGATAAATGAAAGCAAAAGAACGAAAGAATAAAAAAGAAAGTAGGAAAGAAAGAAAAAAAGAAAGAAAGAATGATGAAACAAAGAGAAAGAAAGAATAATGAATGATGAAAGAAAAAGAATGATAGAAGAAAGAGAAAAAATGAATGAATGGATGAATGGATGAATGGATGAATGAATGAATGGATGAATGACAAGAGAAAGAAAAAAAATGAATGACAAGAAAAGTAATAAATGATGAGAAAGAAAAAGAATGCATGAGAAAAGAAAGAAAGAAAAATGAATGATGAAAGAAAAAGAATGATAGAAGACAGAGAAAAAATGAATGAATGAATGAATGATAAGAGAATAAGAAAAAGATAAGAGATAAGAAAAAGAATAAATGACAAGAAAGAAAAAGAATGCATGAGAAAAGAAAGAGAAAGAAAGAAAAATGAATGATAAGAAAAAAAGAAAACAATAAATGACAAGAAAAATAATAAATGACAAAAGAAATAGGGGATTATAAAAGAAAAATGAATGACAAAAATGACAAGACAGACAAATAGACAGACAGACAAAGAAAGAAAAAGAAAGAAAGAAAGAAAGAAAGAAAGAAAGAAAGAAAGAAAGAAAGAAAGAAAGAAAGAAAGGAATGAATAATGAGAAAGAGAATGAATAAAGAAAGAAAGATGAAGGAACGCAAGGCAGAAGTAGTGTGATCTGCCCATCAGACGAACAGTAGCACATGCTCCTCCTATAAATGCTCAGCTGAACAGATGTGTTTAAGTCTTGATTTAAATGTCTGCTGATGGAGCAGATCTGATCAGTTTTCCATTGATTACAGCTAAAACAGGCCAGAGCTCAGATTTAACTCAGTGAAAAGTCATTTAAAAATGAAGGCAACACTTTACATAAGGTTCCATTCTTAATGCTTTTACTATGAACAAACACTCAGACAACAGCTTGACCAATCAGGTGTCACTCAGACAATCGCTCAACCAATCAGGTGTCAATCAGACACTCAGCGTCACTAAGACAACAGCTCGACCAATCACGTGTCACTCAGAGAACCATTTAGCCAATCAGGTGTCACTCAGATAAGAGCTTGACCAATCAGGTGTCACTCAGACAGCACCTCAGCCAATCAGGTGTAACTCAGACAACTGCTCAGCAAATCAGATGTCACTCAGACAACCCCTTGACCAATCAGGTGTCACTCAGACAACCGTTCAGCCAATCAGGTGTCAGTCAGAATATCACAGAAGCAATCAGGTCTTATTAAGACAACCACGACCAATCAGGTGTCACTCAGACAACTGCTCAACCAATCAGGTGTCACTCAGACAGTCATTCGGCCAATCAGGTGTCAATCAGGTCAATCAGGTCTTACTAAGACAACTGCAACCAATCAGGTGTCACTCAGACAGTCATTCGGCCAATTAGGTGTCAATCAGGTCAATCAGGTCTTACTAAGACAACTGCAACCAATCAGGTGTCACTCAGACAACTGTTCGGCCAATCAGATGTCACTTAGACAACCATTCGGCAATCAGGTGTCACTCAGGCAACCATTCAGCCAATCAAGAGTCAGTCAGACAACCGCTCGACCAATCAGGTATCACTTAGACAATCG
This sequence comes from Danio aesculapii, assembly GCF_903798145.1. Lineage (NCBI taxonomy): Eukaryota > Metazoa > Chordata > Actinopteri > Cypriniformes > Danionidae > Danio > Danio aesculapii. The sequence continues at coordinate 36,939,752 of NC_079456.1, forward strand.
TTTAGCCAATCAGATGTCACTAAAACAACAGCTCAACCAATCAGGGTTCACTAAGACTACCGCTCGACCAATCAGGTGTCACTCAGACAACTGTTCAAGACAACCGTTCGATAATCAGGTGTCTCTAAGACAACCACTCATCCAATCAGGTGTCTCTCAGACAAACGCTCAGCCAATTAGGTGTCACTAAGCCAATCAGGTGTCAATCGCTCAACCAATCAGGTGTCACTAAGGCAACCACTCGACCAATCAGGTGTCTCTAAGACAACCACTCATCCAATCAGGTGTCTCTCAGACAAACGCTCAGCCAATTAGGTGTCACTAAGCCAATCAGGTGTCAACCGCTCGATCAATCAGGTGTCACTAAGGCAACCACTTGACCAATCAGGTGTCACTAAAACAACGGCTCGACCCATTAGGTGTCACTCAGTCAATCAGGTGTCAACCGCTCGACCAATCAGGTGTCACTAAGGCAACCACTCGACCAATCAGGTGTCAATCAAACAAATGCTCAGCCAATCAAGTGTCATTCAGACAACCACTCAACCAATCAGGTGTCACTAATACAAATGTTCCGCCAATCAGATGTAACTAAGACCAATCAAGTGTCACTAAGTCAATCTGGTGTCAACCTCTTGACCAATCAGGTGTCATTAAGGCAACCGCTCGACAAATCAGATATGTCACTAAGATCAATCAGGTGTCACTAAGTCAACTAGGTGTCAACCGCTCAACCAATCTGACGTCACTAAGGCAAATGCTCAGCCAATCAGATGTTACTAAGACCAATCAGGTGTCACTAAGGCAACCGCTCGACCAATCAAGTGTCACTCAGACAACTGTTCGATCAATCAGGCATCCCTCAGACAACAACTCGACCAATCAGGTGTCAATCAAAGAAATGCTCAGCCAATCAGGTATCATTCAGACAACCACTCGACCAATCAGGTGTCACTAATACAAATGCTCAGCCAATCAGATGATCACTAAGACCAATCAAGTGTCACTAAGTCAATCAGGTGTCAACCACTCAACTAATCAGGTGTCACTAAGGCAACCACTCGACCAATCAGGTGTCAATCTAACAAATGCTCAGCCAATCAAGTGTCATTCAGACAACCACTCGACCAATCAGGTGTCACTAATACAAATGCTCAGCCAATCAGATGTAACTAAGACCAATCAAGTGTCACTAAGTTAATCAGGTGTCAACCGTTCGACCAGTCAGGTGTCACTAAGGCAACCGCTCGACAAATCAGATATGTCACTAAGATCAATCAGGTGTCACTAAGTCAATTAGGTGTCAACCGCTCAGCTAATCAGATGTTACTAAGACCAATAAGGTGTCACTAAGGTAACCACTCGACCAATCAAGTGTCACTCAGACAACTGTTCGATCAATCAGGCGTCACTCAGACAACAACTCGACCAATCAGGTGTCACTAATACAAATGCTCAGCCAATCAGATGTCACTAAGACCAATCAGGTGTCACTAAGTCAATTAGGTGTCAACCACTCAACTAATCAGGTGTCACTAAGTCAATTAGGTGTCAACCGCTTAACCAATTAGATGTCACTAAGACCAATCAGGTGTCACTAAGGCAACCGCTCGACCAATCAAGTGTCACTCAGACAACTGTTCGATCAATCAGGCGTCACTCAGACAACAACTCGACCAATCAGGTGTCAATCAAACAAATGTTCAGCCAATCAGGTGTCATTCAGACAACCACTCGACCAATCAGGTTTCACTAATACAAATGCTCAGCCAATCAGATGTCACTAAGACCAATCAGGTGTCACTAAGTCAATTAGGTGTCAACCGCTCAACCAATTAGATGTCACTAAGACCAATCAGGTGTCACTTAGGCAACCGCTCGACCAATCAAGTCTCACTCAGACAACTGTTCGGCCAATCAGGTGTCACTCAGACAACCGCTCAGCCAATCAGATGTCACTCAAGACAACCGTTCGACCAATCAGCTGTCACTTAGAAAAAGCACCAGTGTGGATATTTCTGAGGCGATTGAGTATCGATTAATGAACTTTGGTCTGGTTGCTCATATAATAAACCAAACGTCTGCTCCCTCGTAATTAACGCTGACATTATAAAAGCCGCAGCACAGTTAAAGGTATGATGTTTAAGTGAAACTGAAGTGACTGACAGCTTTTATTGTACCCGCAGCAGAGCTTTAGAAGATTTCACTGAGTTACTGTGGTTACTATTGAAGCGATTGTTATACACGATGGCTAAGGGAAAGAAAGGCAAGTCAAATGAATAAAATATTAATGGATTATTATAAAACGCTGCGTTTTCACACCAGATTGTGTAGTTAATCTAATTGTTTTAATGATATTTCTTTCCTATTTTGCAAGATGTGATAAGTTGCTCTTTTTTTCATGCAGCAAAATTAGACGGTGGTTATCAAAACGCCCTGAAATGGAGGATGTGTAAAACTATACATGTTTAAACCCTAAAGGAATCATTTTTTCAGCATAATTAGGCTCCCAGAGACACTATTGAGATGCATTTCTTAGGCTTTTCATTCAAGATGTGTTCATATTCAGACACAAGCAAGGCCGTAGCTAATGGGGTGAAAGGTGACAGCCATTCTGAAGACCCGAAGGTGCACAAATACTCCTGCAGAATGCGCATAATATAGGATCCGGTTTTATATCTATATAATAAAAATCTGTACGGGATGTATATGCTGCTTTAATATGATATTTTATTACAGTCAGCATCTCTACAAACTGTTAAAAACATCTGTTAATTTACAGGTTACCTATTTCACAAGTGTTTATTTAGTGAATTGCATTATGGGATGTTGATAAATGTTGAAAATTCAACTCTACAGTTTATCAAAGTGACTTTTATTGACGTTTTAGAAATATTATCATGTATAATAATAATAATATATAGAGAAATGAGTCTAATTTCTAATGGCATCTAATTTCAAGGCTTTTGTAGCGTGATATACAACACCAACCCAGAGGATATATCACTTTATACTATTAAATATGTTCATCAAAGTGGCTTTTACAAGCATTTCAAGGTTAAAAGTTGTTCGAAGAAAGATCAAGCTCACATAATGTAATTTAAAAGCATTAAACAAGGAAAAATAACAAAACAGGAATCACAAAATGTGGAAAACTGCTAATTTACTGATATATTTAACAGTGCACCCTCTCACATCAGAATGACGCAGCAGAAATGGAGACTCATCAGACCAGGCAACGTTTCTCCAATCTTCTATTGTCCAGTTTTGGTGAGCCTGTGTGAATTGTAGCCTCAGTTTCCTGTTCTTAGCTGACAGGAGCGGCACCCGGTGTGGTCTTCTGCTGCTGTAGACCATCCTCCTCAAGGTTGGACGTGATGTGTGTTCAGAGATGCTCTTCTGCAGACCTCGGTTGTAACGAGTGCTTATTTGAGTTACTGTTGCCTTTCTATCAGCTAGAGCCAGTCTGGCCATTCTCCTCTGACCTCTGGCATCAACAAGGCATTTGCGCCCACAGAACTGCCGCTCACTGGATATTTCCTCTTTGTCGGACCATTCTCTGTAAACCCTAGAGATGGTTGTGCGTGAAAATCCCAGTAGATCAGCAGTTTCTGAAATACTCAGAGCAGCCCGTCTGGCACCAACAACCATGGCACGTTCAAAGTCACTTAAATCCCCTTTCTTCTCCATTCTGATGCTCGGTTTGAACAGCAGCAGATCTGCTTGACCATGTCTACATTCCTAATTGCATTGAGTTGCCGCCATGTGATTGGCTGATTAGAAATTTGCGTTAAGGAGCAGTTGGACGGGTGTACCTAATAAAGTGGCCGGCCTACATATATATATATTCATTAATTAATTTTCTTTTCAGATTAGTCTTCTCTTGATTGTTGACTCTGACACACACACACCTGCCACCTGGAGAGTGTTCTTGATCTGGCCAACAGTTGTGAAGAGTGTTTTCTTCAAAGAATTCTTCGGTCGTCCACCACAGTTATTTCCTTTGTCTTACGGATCTTTTGGTGTTGCTGAGCTCACTGGTGCGTTCTTTCTCTTTAAGAATGCTCCACACAGTTGTTTTGGCCATGTCTGATGTTTTTGCTGTCTCTCTAATGGGGTTGTTTTGTTTATTCAGCCTAATGATGGCTTGCTTGACTGATAGTGACTGAGAGTGTTGACAGTAACAGATTCCAAATGCAAATAGCACACTTGAAATAAACCCTGGACCTTTTATCTGCTCATTGTAATTGGGATAATAAGGGAATAACACACACCTGGCCATGGAACAGCTTAGAAGCCAATTGTCCAATTATGTTGGACCCTTAACAAGTGAGAAGCACATATGCAAACTGTTGTAATTCCTACAGCGTTCACCTGATTTGGATGGAAATACCCTCAAATTAAAGCTGACAGTCAGCAGTTAAAGCTCATCTTGTTCATTTGATCTGTGTCGATGTCCAAATATTTATGGACCTAAGTGCATATACACATATATCAAAAAGTAACAACTCAAAATGAGCATATAAAACATTGCTGCCCTCTACTATCTTGTCAATTAAAAGCATAAAGCCAATAAATGAATGTTTTCACAAGTGAACTGCACATAATATGCATTAAAGGAGCTTTGTGTGAAGAACAGCGATTGTGATTGAAATCTATTCATGCAAACTACTGATAAGAATGAGCTACGCCTATATTTTATTTAATCAGTATCTCTCTTTGCTTGTGTTAACAAAGAAATGTTGACAATAGGATTTTTTTTTTTTACTTCCAACACAAATGAATATTATGGAAATAAAATAACCATCACAGGACAAAAAAAGGTTACCCAGAGCTACAGACATTACAATTAACAGCAGAAATCTGAGAAATGTGCATTCTTCGAGTCAGGGTCAAAAACGGCTTGCAAAGAATATACAGTACGCTGCATTCAAAATACTTGGTGTTTTTCGGAAAAAGGCAAGCTCTCCGTGGCATTATAAGCTGCGAATTCCAAACAAAGTCGGCTGATATTAAATTATCAGATTATAAAGAGTCTCGCACAGGCATCTTTAGAGGCAGCTGAACGCACAGACAGAGGCGCTATATGTACCAGGGCTCCATATTCCCTCAAGGTCTTCTTGGCTGTATGGCATAAACAAAAGGCATCAGTCCCACAGCGGAAGACAAAGCAGTCACTCAAGAGCCATCTGAATACGCTGATTTGGTGATGGTATATGGTGAAGTGGAACAAAAACTTGTTTTGTTGCGCGCGTGTGTGTATGGGTGGCATTAAAATGTGCATTGAATTAAAGAAGAAATGTAATGCAGCTTTAATTTTTCCCCTTATGCACTAAAATGTCTGCTGTAGTAGTAACATTTTGAACGTGATTGACAAAAGTTTATATGTATAATAGTTTATATATCACTAATAATAATAAACTGGTAACAATTTCCTGTTGTAACTTACTGGCAGCAGTTTGCCAGAAATTTACTCTAAATTAATTACAGCAAAAATACTGTATTTACATTTACTGCACCATTTATCTTGCTGTATACACTGTCAAAAATAAAGCCAGGCTCATTCTGAAAACGTACCCCTATATACATTTCTGGAGAGCGCCAAATACATCCCAGGAGCTACATTTTTTTTTGCAGTTTTTGTTTTCACGAATCCTCTAGAGGGCGCTGTGTATGCTTTTTCAGATCTTAAGTTTCTCTCGCGAGCGCCATTCATGCCTGCTGTTCTTGCATAAATACACCAGAGGCCGCTGTCGGCTGACTGACTGACTGACCGATCCAATGCCTCCACCCACTCCCTTCCCTAAACCCAACCGATAGTGTTTTCAAAAGCAATCCAGAAAAAGAAAACCCCTCCCGGAAGCCTGATTTTTACCATGTTTTCAGATTTTACCACATTCTCACCCTGTTATTTACTTGTTTATTAAATTTTTTTGGCTTTTGTTTTTGGCTTATCTGCTTTCTGGAACCGTTCTTCGCCAAAGTCGAACCCTGTTGTTGTGGTCAACTCTGCTCTGCGTCTCAAATTCTCTGACATACGCAACGAGCCACTGGACAAAATGGTCACAGCGGGAGAGCCGTCCATACAGAGGTAAGCGGTCAGCTGATACGTCATACCGCCCTCTAGTGTTCGTTTTAAAGACAGCATGCAGCCATACGTGCCTCTGGCTACATCCTTCGCAATTTCTAGATATGTATATGGGGCGCGTGTAAAAAAAAAATTCTTGGTTCCACACAATTGTTGAGACAACATAAAGAAATTAAGTTGTACGTTTTTGACAAATATCTAAGTAGATTGAACATACAGTTTTTAAGATGTCGCCCTCAAAAAACTCAAGAATTGTATTGATTCAGCTCGTTTTAAACATGTAAACAAGTGTAATTTTCTTTGAGTGACTGTATTTACAGCATTGTACATCATTACTGTAAAATATACAGTAATTTTCACAATGCAAGTTTAAAATACGGTAACAAACCGCATAACTGTCCTACAGTAAAATACAGATCATATTACAGTTGAGTACTGTGTAATTAGCATAAATCGTTAACGGTGTATTATTTATGATGATATAGTAATTGAAACGCACAATGGCATTTTAGTAGGCAATTTTGGTAGATCACGTTTAAATTTTTTTTTGGCAAATAAAATTGAATTGAATAAACTAAATTGGCCGTAGTCTATGAGTGTGTATGGGTGTTTCCCAGTGATGGGTTGCAGCTGGAAGGGCATCCGCTGTGTAAAACATGTGCTGGATAAGTTAGCGGTTCTGCTGTGGCGACCCCAGATTAATAAAGGGACTAAGCCGAAAAGAAAACGAATGACTGAATGAGTTTTTGTAAATGTTATGCTTTAACATGAATGTTTTTAAGATATATTTGGATTAATCTGTATGCAATCTCAATCTCATTTTATTCAAAGCCTTCTGTTGTGTTTTGACTAGTTACACCACAGGTGATCATTATTTTCTAATAATTCAACGAATTAGAGTCACTTATTCTGTTTAGACTACAGTTCCCACAGCTAAAGACACTGTTCAGTTGGTATTTCAGACATATGTGAGGTTTTTATACTCATACTTAATAATAATAATAATTCCTTACATTTATATCGCACTCAAAGCGCTTTACACATTGGGGGGAATCTCCTCATCCACCACCAGTGTGCAGCATCCATCTGGATGATGTGACAGCAGCCATATTGTGCCAGACCGCACACCACATTACCTATCCTCTCTTACCGATCCTCTAAATTACCTATTTGACTACTGTATGTACAGTAAGGGGGGATTTGAGGAAATATTACCTGTAGTAAGTTGGTCTGGTCTCTGTAAAGTTACTACAACCTTCAAAATATGAATAAAAATCTTTAGTCAAGTACAGTAGTGTTTTTATTTATCTATTTGACTACTGTATGTACAGTAAGTGGGGTTTTGAGGAAATATTACCTGTAGTAAGTTGGTCTGGTCCACCAGTGGTGGAAAGAGTACTGAAAAATCATACTCAAGTAAAAGTACCATTACTTGCCTAAAAATGTAGAGCAAGTAGAGTAAAAGTATCTGTTATAAATATTGCTCAAAGTCTGAGTAAACAGTAGACCTTTCAAAAGTACAGTGAGTAATGAGTATTACGCTATAAAAAGCTAATCAATTTGGTTGATTTTAGGTTGTGTTGGAAAGTGACCAAAATCCAACGTTGATCCAACATCTTAAACCAACGTCAATCCAATAACTTACTAATATTTTTATTGGAATTGAGTATGGAATTGAGTAGATATGCCAACAGTATCAAAGGAGACCTATTATGCCCCTTTTTACAAGGTGTAAAATAAGTTTCTGATGTCCCTAGAGCAGTGTTTCCCAACCCTGTTCCTGGAGGCACACCAACAGTACATATTTTAGATGTCTCCTTTTTCTGACCCATTAACTTCAGGTGTTGGAGTCTCTTCTGATGTTCTGATAAGTTGATTCAGTTGTGTTTGATTAGGGAGAGGTTGAAAATGTGGACTGTTGGTGTGCCTTCAGGAACAGGGTTGGGAAACACTGCTCTAGAGTGTGTATGTGAAGTTTCAGCTCATAGTAGCCCACAAAATCTTTTTTTTGGAGCTACAACCGCCTATGTGCTCACGTAGAGGCAGATTCAAAACGGTTCTCTCTGTGATAAACTGAAAATGTTAAAAGAAGTGGCTCAGAAGTGCATAATAAAACTCCACGTTTATAATGCTTCCTAGTCGCTGACATTATCTTTGGCCGGTGTGAGACAGAAACTCTAATAGCGGACGGCTGCTTCCCATTTAGGGCTGTCTGTGGTTGTTGCCACACAATAGGCCCCCTTTAATAATGATTTCTGGCTTAATGCAGGATTTATTGTTATACGATTAGATGGCAACAAGAGATTCTTTCGCATGAACTTAGAGTAAAATAAGATTGTAAACAAAAACATTTCTTGTTTAAGATACACTGAAAAAAACGTCAGGTGACATCAGATGACCAAAATTCAAGGTCTAGCCAGTGTCCAAGGACAACGTTATTTTGATCACCAATAACAATGTTAAATGACGTTGATATTTGGTTGATTTTAGGTTGTGTTGGATATAATCCAATGTGGAGCCAACATCTTAAACCAACGTCATATTGACGTTAGATACTGACATTTATTCATCACGTATGGCAACCAAAATCCAACATCTGATAGACGTCATAGTGGTAACATCCACACAATGTCAAGCTGTAACATCATTAGACGTTGATATTTGGTTGATTTTAGGTTGGATGTTGGACATTGACGTCGGCCTAATGTTAAGTTTTGACGTCAAACCGATTTTCATTTCCAAACAAAACACAACGTCCCCACGACGTTGAGGTAGAACGTCAATCTGACGTCATGTTGACGTCTTGTGCCTGCTGGGAGTTTAAGGCCATTTCGGTCCTCATACAGTAAACATCCGTCATCTTCTCATCAGTGACATGCATCTAAACAGTCTCTGGGTCAATGCGTGTACAGTTTCCTGCAATTATTTATCGCCCATGTCTTGAGGTAGTTCATTATGAGGTGATTTACCTTCTATGTGCGATCTGATTGGACAGGAATCACAGGACTGATTTCTGTAATCCCCATAGACAGGAAATAATACAGTAGTGACTGCAAGATGAAGGACAGTAGAGGACTAAAAGTACAGATACTGCAGTAAAAATGGACTCAAGGGAAAGTAAAAGTACTCATTTATAAAACTACTCAGTAAATTACAATTCCTGTGGAAAAACGACTCAATTACAGTAATCTGGGTATTTGTAATTAGCTCCTTTACACCACTAATATTAACATAGTTAACCTGCAGGCTATATAGGTGATCTCTATGTGTACATGTTCAATGAAGTCTATTTGTGTATTATAGGGGTACGTTTTCACCTTGAAGTAGTTAAGGCCACTTAATATAAAGTGGGACTCAGAATAATGCAGTAAATTGACTTGTAGCATCACGAATACCAAACTGACCTGTTGATTTTGCTTGTGTTTTTGTTCTAAACATCAACTGTGATACATTTTGAGAGTCATTTCTGAACATTTTAAGGCTCTAGCTTAAAATCTCTCATTCAACCTGCAAACAAGAGCCACGTTTTCTTAACTCTGCGCTGCCTAATTCGTTGTTTAGCCGCGTCTCATGCACAGAGCTTTAGCGTTTAGGGCTAATCTGATGTTCAAATGGCAGTGCGTGGGGGAGGGGCTCCGGGGACACTGAGATTTGGAGATCAGTATTTGAGTGTTAAAGGGGACGATGCTAAAGACACTGCATGTTGAGGTAATTATAAGCCTTCAGAATAAGCAATTAGCTTTTTTGGGGGAAACGTTGATAGCGTTGTTGAGCTACTTAATTGCATATACAGTCGAAGTCAGAACTATTAGCTCTCCTGAATTATTTTTAGCGCTCCTCTATATTTATTTTCCAATTTCTGTTTAGCGTGAAGCAGAATTTTTTTTAAACACGTTTTAAATGAAGCAGTTTTGATTATTATAACACAAATTATATTAAGGTAGCTCTAAAAATAATGTCTGTATGTGTCTTTAGGGACATTTCTGTCATGAAAATATTAACTCAGACTCGTCCCCGTCTCCTGAATAATACAATCAGCTTCAGCATGAAATAAATCTAATTTAAATGTTTACCAAGTTAAATAAACATTTGCATGAAGCATATACAGTGCTCAACATAAATGATCACACCCTGTGGTGAAACTGAATGTTTTCCCCCATTTCTCAGTGTATGTAGGTTGTATATTTTGGTGCATTTGAACAAAACAGATTTATTAAATAGATATATTTATCAAAATAATATTTTAGTCACCAAACAGATTTAGAGATAGAAAAATAATACATTTAACTTCATGCAAAATATTACAAATATATATATTTATATTTTTAAAATGTAGTATTTAATGTTCTATAACATATAAATGTGGGTATACTCGTTTCTTTAGTAGATTAGCTTCAGATTTGGCTTCAGTACTGACTAATCTAATGTATATGCACACATATGATACTGTGAAGCTTCCTGTAGAAAATATTAATTTAAAAAAGATATTTGTAAGGGGTGTACTTATATCATACCTGTCAATATTAGCATGTGAAAATAAGAGATATGCCCACCATAATGAGGGATTCCCCAGACCCCCCCTGTTCATTTAGAGCTGTTTCGTTGTAAATAAACAGTTAAATAGTCATTAATACGTTTTATTATAATTATTTACAAAAGAAAAAATAAATAGTATACATTAGCGGCAAATACATTAGCAAACAGGTCAGCTTATTAAAATTAATAGCTATTATAATGAAATAGAGTCAAGCTATCAAATCTCATTAGCCGTTTCTTCACTGTATAACACACACATTCTGATTAAAGAGCAACGAATGAACTCTTATTTATTTAGATTTTTTCGTTTCATTACATTAAATAACAGGCGTCACTTTAAACTGCTCACATCTAACGCTATAATGAAAACATTCGATTGCTTTCCTAACATTTTATGCTCATTTAGGAAGAAATTAGTTGTGTTTGAAAGAAAACCCATCAAAATCGGCATCTTTAGATGTTATTATTATTAATTATGTGTATATGTCTGTTCAAACATGCACCCAAATCCCGTGTACAGAATCCGTTTGGGAAACAGTGTCCGTTTATCACTATGGAGCGCGTCAGCTGACAGTCACGCACCGCTATATGACTGTTTTGAGGCTTGCATATGAAAGGGAGACGGCACCTGTAATGAAAAGGAAGTGAATCATGCCGTTTTTATATTTATTTCAAAGTGTTTCATGCCTAAACAAGGCGAAAGCACAGAACAGGCTCACATTTAAGAGCAAGGGGCATGCCCCTAGTGGTTCTGCTGTATGGGTTGTGTATAGGGAGGCTGGACCACCCTTCAGAGAAAGGCTGTAAATACAGGAGAAATACGGGAAAATACCTTTACGGCATGATAGCGGGATAGAACTTGGAACTGTTCCATTTGAAGAAGTACCTGACTCGTGTCCTCGAGAGTTTGTTCTTCCAAGTCTGAACTTGGCAAGTCTAAACGTCAGAGGAGTGAGGTTTACCTACATGGCTAGCTGGCCTCCGTTACACTCACCCTTCTAAACCTCACTCCCATCCCAGACGAGCCCTCAAGTGTAACCCAATTGTCCTACTGCACAGAACCCGCTCTGAGCAGGGATCAAACCGCCGATTCTTTACATGGGAGTTGGTTGCTCTAACAAGGAGGCTGAAGACCAAGGCCCTATATAGCATCTGTTGCTAGAGCACCTTTTGAGGTCAGAGGAGTGAGGTTTACCTGCATAGCACTTTGCTAGCTGGCCTCTGTTACACTCATCCCCCGAAACCTCACTGCTATCCCGGACGAGCCCCCAAGTGTAACCCATTGGTCCTACTGCACACAACCAGGTCTGAGCAGGGATCGAACCGCCGATTCTTTACATGGGAGTTGGTTGCTCTAACAAGGAGGCTGAAGACCTAGGTCCTATACAGCATCTGTCGCTAGAGCACCTTTCGAGGTCAGAGGAGTGAGGTTTACCTGCGTAGCACTTCACTAGCTAGCCTCTGTTACAAAATAAAATAAATGAAAGCTTGTAAAACACACACACACACACACATACTTCAAGACATTTTATTTATTTATTTTAATTATTCTTTATTTAAAAAAAGAATAATATTCTCCTGATGAGGGCTGCGTTTATTTTAACAAAACTGCAGTCAAAAGTGACACTATCAAATATAATTACTATTCAAAACAACTGTTTTTTAATGAATCTTAATGTCATTTCAGACATAATTAATCCATGAGGAACAAAGCTGATTCTTCAGCATTATTACTCCAGCCTTTAATGTCACACGATCCTCTAAAGTTTGTCTGACCTGTTCGTCTGACAGCGTTCAGAGCAATCGCAGCAACGCTCAATTCAATCAAATCAAACCTGCCAAGTGCGAACCCTCACAGTCACTTTCCCACAATTAATCAGGATCCATCAACATCTCATCAGAAACAACTTACTGACAGAAAAGTTTCCCTAATTAATGGAACTTTAATAAACCAAACGCTCGTCTTTGCCACCAAAATAATCTTGGTGTTGTTTTGTGAGGCGGTCGCTTCATTAGAACTCATCTAACCGGGGATATTTCTGTAATACAGCCACAGAAATAACTCGCCGGCTCTAAACTTTAATTATCACCATAATGATATTCCAGATGCTCAATTAAAAGATTTAACAAAGACTGACACTGATACTTTTTATTCCAGAGTCCAAATCTTCTGTTTCCAACAAAAACTGAACGTACGTGTTCGACAATTAATGCGAGCACCTGCAGGAGTGATATACTGAGAGAAAAGTGTGGGTTACGGTAATTAGCTGAACAGCAGGAGACTTATTAACTTAAATTCAATAAAAGAAACAGACCTTGGTCTCTGCGCTGCTAATTGCTACAATAAAACCCTCTTTGGATTTTCTTGATGAAATAATTGTACCTGCTTTCGCATTTATTACAAAAGCTACACAAGAACAGACAAATAATGAATCACCAGTCACACCAAACATTAGATTTATAAGTCCCTTCAGTGCAAATGGCTGCAAAGATGCAAGTCTGGATGTGAACGTTGCATTCATTGCACATTTTTAGGGTGTTTGTTTGTAGCTTGACAAAATTTGATATTAAAAAACAAGCATATGTACACTTTCCGGCCACTTTATTAGGTACACCTGTCTAACTGCTCGTTAACGCAGATTTCGAATCAACCAATCACATGGCAGCAACTCAATGCGTTTAGGCATGTAGACATGGTCAAGACGATCTGCTGCAGGTCAAAGCGAGCATCAGAATGGGGAAGAAAGGGGATTTAAGTGATTTTGAACGTGGCATGGTTGTTGCTTCCAGACGGGCTGCTCTGAGTATTTCAGAAACTGCTGATCTACTGGGATTTTCACGCACATACTAGTATCTTACCAAATAACTAGTAAAATAATAACATACTGTCATCATGACAAAGATAAAAGAAACTAGATATTAAAGTGAACATATTTAAAAGTGTGTTGAAAACAAAACGTGTTTACACTTCTTTTATTAATTAAAATAGATTAATATTTGTTAAAGAATTATAATTTTGCACGAGGACTAAAAAAGTTGTCTTTGACAAAAAAAAAACTTCAGCTTAGTCCCTTATTTATCAGAGGTCGCCACAGCGGAATGAACCGCCAACTATTCCAGCAAATGTTTTACAAAGCGGATGCCCTTCCAGCTGCAACCCAGTACTGGGAAACACCCATACACTCTCACATTCTCACACATAGACTACGGCCAATTTAGTTTATCCAATAGGGTATGTGCCGAGCTAGTGTTTTTGACATACTGATAAACTTCCGATGACCTGTTATTGTGAGGTTTTTTCCATGTTATCCGGTTCCTTTTACAGCATCGATGTTGTAATGTAATTAAAATACAATCAGTTAAATAAACTTTGGCATTCATTTAATTGTTCAAGCGTAAAACGAGACAAAAAGCCGTTTACTCGCACGTGCCCGTCAGAATCAGCAGGCTAGCGCAGAAGCTCCATTGAATATACTGGGGTAAAATAAAAGCTCATATTATAAAGACATGGTGGGGGAAATGTTATTGAATGCAGAGCTTCTTGTACAATCTGAGACCCACTTTATATCAGATATCACTAAGCCAGTGGAGATCGCTCATTTTTAAAGAAAACAGACCTTAAATTGGCCGATTTTTGCATTGGCATACAGTTCACCGGAAGCGATTAACCCAGGTTACTGGCAGGTCCTATTAGCATGCTTCGGCATATACCCTATTCTCCTATAGTACATGTGTTTGGACCGGAGCACCCGGAGGAAACCTACGCCAACTTGAGGAGAACATGCAAACTCCACTCAGAAAAGCTAACTGACCCAGTCGGGACTCAAACAAGCGACCTTTTTGCTGTGAGGCGACAGTGCTAACCACTGCGCCACCATGTCACCAAAGATTCAAGTTACGAAAGTAAAAATAGCAGCATACTTTAAATATAAACTTTGTTTCTAAAAGATGACGTAACTCTATAACTCGGCATGATCTTGATGTTGATTTTAGACAACATTCAAACAAACAAGTTCATATTTTAGCCAATAGGGTGTGTACAATATATGTGCGTTTAGTTATTTATTAATATGCAGGACACTTTACATTAAAAAAGAAGGCTTGATTAACAAATCGTCTTGATTAAAAGTTTGGTTCTATGAAATCTATGAGCTATTTATAAACACTCTAAACTCAAAAACGGTGTGTGTTATTATGCGTATATCTCCTGCCAGGAGATTATTTGTTCTTTGACAGATGTATTATTATTATTTTTGACATTAAGAGTTGCGATTCTGGATATGAATGTTTTATTTGTTGTGCTATTTTCGGGTGTTCGTTTGTAGTTTGATATCCCCATAATAAAATAAACTTTTTCAAAGAGCTGCTTAAAAAGTAGCTGTCAAAACAAGCAAATGCGCAATAATGACAGATTCAGGACCCAAAAGCGTCTGCCTAAAAATAATTGGGTCATTTGCAAACTCCTCTTTTTCATGTTCGAGCATCAAAGCAACCGATTGACACCTAAATCCGCACAAATTCAGCGAAATCCTAATTATCTGGCAACCGTGACTATAGGTATTGAGTTGATGCTGAGCAAGGAGCAGATCGTTCTCTCTCTCTCTCTCTGTGTGTGTGTGTGTGTGTGTGTGTGTTAAGAAAATTCAGAAAACAGGCACCCAGACGTCTTAATTAAAAATAAATGTGCTTTAAATTAAAAAAGTAAATTAGTTGTTTTTTGTTCATTTGTCCGTGCGCAACAATAATTGCAGGCATTCAAGAATGTTATTGTTTCAATTATACACACGCTAATCTAGTGGTTTTACAAACAACATGCATGTTTTTATTCGTCCTCCCTCATAAATGAAAAAAACTAGGGATAATATAATATATATATGTCATAAAATTATTATTATTGCAATAATATATCTGATTTACGCTACCTGTCTTGTTGTCGACCCCAGTTGTAAGAGCAAGTACTAGTCACTGGACTTATCATTTGGAAAAGTGCATGGCAGAAGGTTGAATCACCTGTTGATCTGCATCCCAATCAACACAAATACTGCAGAAGACCTACTGGAGCCCACATGGTCTTAAGATTCTCATAGAATTCAGTCAAGTTTGGTGAAGGAAACATCATGGTTTGGGGTTCCATTCAGTATGGGCATCTGCAACATCAACAGCCTGAGGTATCAAGACATTTGTGCTGCCCATTACATTACAAACCACAGGAGAGGGCAAATTCTCCAGCATAAGCCACTTCTTACACCAAATGATCAGCTACAAGTTATTATTTGCTGTTGCTAAAACTTAAATAGGCCACGATTTCTTTATAGCTATTTTAAAAATGTGACAGAAAGGGTTGCCAAATAGTGAAGTAGTGCCGCAACCTGCATATCTAATCCTTTCTATTTGAATAGACTGCATCAGATCATGCTTCTCCAACTGGGCGGAGAAGGATTAATCCAGTGCAGTGTTATAAGTCTTTGAGCAATTATTGAACAGGAGGCGAGTGCATCAGACTGTGCAGGTGACAAGGATACAGTTATAGGGTTAAGTCTAAATAATGCTAAAGGGGGCATTTACTGGTTTATTTTAACATCATTACATAAATAAATGATTCAGAAACATAGCTAATAAAAATAGCTAATTTTATATCATAAGAAATATTGTTTTCACAACACTAAACAGCAGAGGAGTAAAGGAGCTAATACAAATACCCAGATTACTGAATACAAGAATTGTAATGTACTGAGTAGTTTTATAAATGAGTACTTTTACTTTCCCTTGAGTCCATTTTTACTGCAGTATTGATACTTTTACTCCTCTACTTTCCTTCATCTTGCAGTCACTACTGAATTATTTCCTGTCTATGGAGATTAGAGGAATCAGTCCTGTGATTCCTGTCCAATCAGATCACACATAGAAGGTAAATCACCTCATAATGAACTACCTCAAGACATGGGCGATTTATAATTGCAGGAAACTGTACACGCATTGACCCAGAGACTGTTTAAATGCATGTCACTGATGAGAAGATGACGGATGTTTACTGTATGATGACCAAAATGGCCTTAAACTCCCAGCAGGCACAAGATGTCAACATGACGTCAGATTGACGTTGTACCTCAACGTCATTGACGTAGCATTTTTTGGAAATGAAAATAGGGTTGATGTCAGAACTCAACGTCAATGTCCAACCTAAAATCAACCAAATATCAAATTTTGATGATGTTACAGCTACGTTGTGTGTATCAGATGTTGTATTTTGTTTGCCATACCTGATGAATATGACGTTGGTTTCAGATGTTGGCTCGACAATGGATTTTGGTCACTTTCTAACAACCTAAAATTAACCAAATAGCAACATCACTTGATGATACTATTGGGCATCAAAATAACGTTGTGCTTAGACGTTGGCTAGACGTTGAATTTTGGTCACCTGACATCACGACCTAAATCTAACCTAATATTAACGTCTTATGATGTCATGTGCCTGCTGGGCAATAACTAAACGCACTACAGAATGTTACGTTTACACACATCCACAAATTACATGTGAATACATCAGCTTTTCACAGCGTAATACACACTAATCATGAGTACTTTTGAAAGGTCTACTGTTTACTCATACTTTGAGTAATATTTACAACAGACACTTTTACTCTACTTACACTATATTTCTAGGCAAGTAATGGTACTTTTACTTGAGTATGATTTTTCAATGCTCTTTACGCCACTTCTAAACAACAGTATCACACATCACTTACGCTACCTGACAAAATTCTGTGTTCTTATCCAAGTTTTATAAACAGCAAATAATAACTCGACTTCTAGTTGATCATTTGGTATCAGAAGTGGCTTATATGAAAGGTAAAGGCCTCTAGATGACACTTATTTGAGCACAATAAAATCTGATCATGTCTTGATTATTAATGATTTGATTAGGACAGTAAGGTCTGACTCTGCTTAGACTAAAGTCTGGTGACTGAACCTTCAATAATGTCCAGTATAGAATATGTGCTCATGCTGCAGTGGAAACAGAATGAATATTGTGTCTGACTCCATCATGAGCTTGGAGGACTGCATCCATACATCTCTGACATGACTCAAATCACTGATTAATAAAGTCATCTGGAATGGTGAAGAAAGCCTTCTTGCAGGACTCCCAGAGTTCATCAAGAGTCTTTGTGTTCATCTTCAACTCCTCCTCCTTCATTTTACCCCAGACATGCTCAATAATGTTCATGTCTGGTGACTGGGCTGGCCAATCCTGGAGCACCTTCACCTTCTTTGCTTTCAGGAGCTTTGATGTGGAGGCTAAAGTATGAGGAGCGCCATCCTGCTGGAGAATTCGCCCTCTCCTGTGGTTTGTAATGTAATGGGCAGCTCAAATGTCTTGATACCTCAGGCTGTTGATGTTGATCATCCACTCTGCAGATCTCTCACACGCCCCCATACTGAATATAACCCCAAACCATGAGTTCTCCTTCACCAAACTTGACTGATTTCTCAGAGAATCTTGGTCCATGCTGGTTCCAGTAGGTCTTCTGCAGTATTGGTGATGATTGGGATGCAGATCAACAGATGATACATCAGAGAAATCCAGAAATGATCAACTAGAAGTCGAGTTATTATTTGTTGCTCTTACAACTGGGATCCATGACAAGAATTGTGTCAGGTAGTGTATTTTTTTAAATATCATGCAGCCCTAGACTGCTTGCATCTAAAAGTGTGACGTAAATAAATAAAAAAACGAGCATTTTCTATGAAAATAATGCTATTGCAATACTCAACAACAACACTGCAGATTTTTCCAGTATCATACAGCCCATCCAGTGCATAAAAAGCGAAGAAGAAAAAGAAGCCAGGGTTTTGCCCTTTTCCCCACTCCCCTACAAAATCTCCTGGCTAAGATTGTCTTTCTAGATTAGGAAAAGGTGGCTCTGTAAGAGCCGACAGATGGGGAGCCTAATTTAGTAAACCATTAGCTGGCAAAAAGGCAATTGCTCCCTCCCTCCACTTCACTCAAATCCTCACACACCGCGGCCCGAGGATTGTCATGCTGTGCGCAAAATAACACTCAGACAGAATCTGGACTTTTCTGAGATCATTTTATAGGAATGTCTGCAAAAAAACAACATGTACTGAAGTCCAATTAGTGGCTGAAAATTATAAAAATAACATAAGGATTGAGGAATGTGCAGAATTCTGAAGGCATGTTGGCAATTTTCAGCACGAACCCAACATCATTAATCTTTCTCAATAAGGGCTTGAATATACATGAGCAATGTGTGCACTGAGCAGAGTTCAGCTTCATGTTGGAGAGCAGAATATGATACTGTATAAGAAGAAATGCCTGCTGAAGAGAGAGAAAAACCCTGGAAATGCTCTTATTCATTAGAAAATCATTGTCAAAAATCTAAAAACACAACACTGAGGTTAGGTTACTTCATTTATACCCAAATGTAGATTTGGGCATGGATGGATTTGCTCTTCTTCAGTGTTTGGACTTTCAGCAGTGAAAGTTAAACCACACTGAAATGAATTAAACTGAACGTAATCTCTGAAAACTGGACTGACACTGTTTCAGTTTACTAGAACTTCTGTGTTAAGCTGCTCTGACACACTCTACATTGTAAAAGTGCTAGAGAAATAAAGATGAATTGAATTGAATTGCAGTCAAGAGTCTTTATTTCATAGCAGTGCCACACAAAAAACTCACATAGTGACAACAAACGGACATCGAGATATAAAATATAGACATACAAAACTCTCTCTTCATAAATAAATAAATAAATAAATAAATGAATAAATAAATGAAGAAATGAATAAATCAATAAATAAATCAATCAATAAATAAATAAATAAATAAATAAATAAATAAATAAATAAATGAATGAATAAATGAATGAATAAATAAATGAATAAATAAATTAATTAATAAATGAATATATAAACAAATAAATGAATAAAGGAATAAATAAATGAATAAATAAATGAATAAATGAATAAATCAATGAATAAATCAATCAATAAATAAATAAATAAATAAATAAATAAATAAATAAATAAATAAATGAATAAATAAATGAATAAATAAATAAATTAACAAACAAATAAATAAATAAATAAATGAATAAATAAATAAATGAATAAATGAATAAATAAATGAATAAATGAATGAATGAATGAATGAATAAATAAATAAATAAAAAATAAAAAAATGAATAAATAAATGAATAAATAAATAAATGAATAAAGAAATGAATGAATGAATAAATAAATAAATAAATAAATAAATAAATAAATAAATGAATAAATGAATAAATAAATAAATAAATACATAAATGAATAAATGAATAAATAATTGAATGAATAAATAAATAAATAAATAAATAAATGAATAAATAAATGAATAAATAAATAAATGAATAAAGAAATGAATGAATGAATAAATAAATAAATAAATAAATAAATAAATGAATAAATAAATAAATAAATAAATGAATAAATGAATAAATGAATAAATAAATAAATAAATAAATACATAAATGAATAAATGAATAAATAATTGAATGAATAAATAAATAAATAAATAAATAAATAAATAAATAAATAAATACATGAATGAATGAATGAATGAATTAATGAATAAATAAATAAATAAATGAATAAATAAATAAATAAATACATGAATGAATGAATGAATGAATAAATAAATAAATGAATGCATGGATGAATGAATGAATGAATGAATAAATAAATAAATACCGGTAAATAAATAAATAAATAAATGAATGAATAAATGAATGAATGAATGAATGAATGAATGAATAAATGAATAAATAAATAAATGAATAAATAAATAAATAAATAAATAAATAAATAAATAAATAATCTCTTCAAGTGTCCAGACCCCCCTTAAGTAAATAAGTGTTTACAACAATCTATATATGGCTATAATACTCTATAATGGCTGCTGGTATGAAACTATTTTTGGATCGTTTAGCAACGAATGAATGAATGAATGAATGAATTAATTAATAAATAAATAAATAAATAAATAGCTGTACTATTGTTGTTATCCAATTATTATTCTAAATACATGACAGAAATTAATCCTAAATGTAACTGGAAAACAATCTAAAGACACAACTGGAGTAATGCAATAGAATACAATACAAGATGTTTTATAGAATTATCTGTTGTGTGTTGTCTTAGACCCGACTCAAGGCCGAGAATTAGGTTTATAAAGTCTAACCTTCCTGACTTCATCCCTCCTTTCTGCTTCATCAGGATCCATGCAGTATAAATAAGATCACCATCTTATTATTTAAACTTTGTTTTGTCGACTTGCAAAACTCAGTGCGTGCCTGTTTTACAATGCATGAGCAGCGCGGCTATTTTTTCGCCGTGCATGTTCACAACCGGACCGGGAGCAGAGCAGCGCGTAAGCGGCAAGCCGAAGCGGTGTGCGTGATGCGCGCGGCGGCGCAGGTATGTTTTTTTTTTTCTGCGCACATGCTCAGTTTGTTCTTTGATTAAATTGCATTGCTAACATCTTTATTCTGGGATTACCATTCTAAATAAATACACTTGCATATAAAGTAAGTCGTATCTCAAAGCATTTACTGGGGCACTGGAGATTTATACTGAGGCACGTGCCCCAGTAAATGTGGTCTAGCGACGCCCCTGGCAGGAGGGCTAAAAATTATTATTATTTTTTAATAATCATAGGGGTTTTCACCTTTATTGATAGGACAGTGGAGATTTATAGACAGGAATGTGTGGGGAGCAGAGAGAGGGGAATGATCGGCAAAGGACCTCGAGCCTGGAATCAAACTCAGTTCGCCGCAAGCACCTGGGTGCTATATGTTGACACACTAACCACTAGGCTACTGGCGCCGACTAGGGCTAATAAGTTTGACTTCAGTTGTATATGTTAAATGTAAATATGTTAAACTCTTCCAGGAATCTTCAAGTGCTGGATATCTTAATGCATCTATTGTCACGCGTCCTTTTCGCACCACACATCTGCGGGAATACTCTTCAACATTATAATCATGACCCATCATCTCATCCAGCCGCACAATCACAAATAAATGCCTCTTTTAGAGAAATGACATTAGGTGGAGGAAAGAAAAGGCGCAGGATTGAGTTTGCCACCTTTAGTAGAGCAGCCACTGGTAAAAAAAATGTTCCTTGTTTCTTTCTTATTTCACTGCAGGCTTTTTGTCTGCAGCGTATTAATATTTTGTTATGGATTACAAATGCAGGATGGCAAAATGGACGAGCGCTTTCCTCGAGAGCTACAAAAAGCAGGTCCTGTAATGCGGATGTTAACTAAAACCATTTTGAGGGAGCTCAAGCATGTATTTGAAGCATAAACCAGTTAATAAATCCACAGACAAACACATATACACAGAGATACACAACTTAAAAGAGCAGGAAGGTTAGCAGATTAATTGCATTTATTTGAACCCTGCATGATCCTATTCTCTGTTATTCCTCAAGCATGGCCTTATGTCCGTGTTAGGGCTTTGAACAAGACTCTCAGACACTTTTATGTATTTATTTCTAGCGTCTCTGTTCAGTTATGAGCAAGTTGTTAAGTCTGTGGACAATAACGCTGTGATATTGTTCTTTAGTTCTCAGCAATGCACCACGGCATGAATATATTATGCAAATTATTATTTGTTTTAATATGTTCTGCTTGTATATTCGTGCTGCTGTTTCCTTGCCATTTCAGTAACTTAATGCAGTGTTTCCCAACCCTGTTCCTGGAGGCACACCAACAGTACACATTTTGGATGTCTCCATTATCTGACCCATTCATTTCAGGTTTCGGAGTCTCTTCTAATGTTCTGATGAGTTGATTCAGGTGTGTTTGACTAGGGAGAGGTTGAAAATGTGTATTGCTGGTGTTCCTTTAGGAACAGGGTTGGGAAACACTGACGACTTATAGGTTTTGTTAGGCATGTGCATCCACTAAATGTAGTTAAATGAAAACATGACTGAAAGAGGGATCAATTTTAATGATAACAGTTCAAATAAGTGAGACCGGATCATTAATGAGTATCAGAATTGCCCAATAGTTAATTAAAACAGACAAATATACACTCGCCGGCCACTTTATTAGGTACACCTTACTAGTACCAGTTTAGGACCCCCTTTTGCCTTCAGAACTGCCTTAATCCTTCATGGTGTAGATTCAACAAGCTACTGGAAATATTCCTCAGAGATTTTGCTCCATATTGACATGATAGCATCATGCAGTTGCTGCAGATTTGTCGGCTGCACATCCATGATGCCAATGTCCCATTCCACCACATCCCAAAGGTGCTGATTTGGATTAAACTCTGGTGACTGTGGAGGCCATTTGAGTACAGTGAACTCATTGTCATGTTCAAGAAACCAGTCTGAGATGATTGGCGCTTTATGACATGGTGTGTTATCCTGCTGGAAGTAGCCATCAGAAGATGGAGACACTGTGCTCATAAAGGGATGGACATGGTCAGCAACAATACTCAGGTAGGCTGTGGTGTTGACACCATGCTCAGTTGGTACTAATGCGCCTAAAGTGTGCCAAGAAAATCTCCCCCATACCATTACACCACCACCACCAGCCTGAACCGCTGATACAAGGCAGGATGGATCCATGCTTTCATGATGTTGAGGCCAAATTCTGAGCCGACCATCCGAATGTGGCAGCAGAAATGGAGACTCATCAGACCAGGCAACGTTTCTCCAATCTTCTGTTGTCCAGTTTTGGTGAGCCTGTGTGAATTGTAGCCTCAGTTTCCTGTTCTTAGCTGACAGGAGCGGCACCCGGTGTGGTCTTCTGCTGCTGTAGCCCATTCGCCTCAAGGTTGGACGTGTTGTGTGTTCAGAGATGCTCTTCTGCAGACCTCGGTTGTAACGAGTGCTTATTTGAGTTACTGTTGCCTTTCTATCAGCTGGAACCAGTCTGGCCATTCTCCTCTGACCTCTGGCATCAACAAGGCATTTGCGCCCACAGAACTGCCGCTCACTGGATATTTCCTCTTTGTCAGACCATTCTCTGTAAACCCTAGAAATGGTTGTGTGTGAAAATCCCAGTAGATCAGCAGTTTCTGAAATACTCAGAGCAGCCCATCTGGCACCAACAACCATGCCACGTTCAAAGTCACTTAAATCCCCTTTCTTCCCCATTCTGATGCTCGATTTGAACTGCAGCAGATCGTCTTGACCATGCCTACATGCCTAAATGCAGTGAGCTGCTGCCATGTGATTGGCTGATTAGAAATCTGCATAAACGAGCAGTTGGACAGGTGTACCTAATAAAGTGGCCAAATGAGTGTATGTATAATTTTGCAAATGGACTAGGGAGCTGAATTGGGAAATGGACCAAATACTGAACGCTGTGGCACTCCAGTGGTGAAATTGTGGATTAGTCACTAGAAACCGAATATAAGATGATGTTTTATCCAAGTATTCCCCTTAAAAGTGTGCAGTGCATTGCAATGTGATGCAAAGAAAGCTCCGTTTTTGAATTTGTATCTTAAATATTCCAGATCTGATCGTGCTGGGTTTGGTTTTGCTGCCTGCTTCTCCTATATAGTGAATGGTGAGCATTTTTGTTTAACAATTCATGATCTGGACTATGTCAGATGTTTCTAGACTTCAGAATTTTTTTTTATCCCCTCAAAGGACCTCATGTGCAGCCTTTTTACAACTACCTCAGAAATTTCACATTTATAACTCACTAAATATATTATTAAGCAAGGGTGCGTGTGTAGAACCTGTGAACAGTCTTCAAATTTTGATCAGTCTGCTAGTAAATTTAATGTAGGGCTGCAGTCGACTAGGAAGGCATGCTGAAATCTGCGAAAGAGAAGACATTTGGGTAGGATAAACTGATGTACACCAGCGATATTCACCCAATCATTTATAACCGTGGACAACTTTAGCGTGAAAATGGATTAAAAAGCAAGATAAGCTAATCAAGGCACAGAGTTGTATAATATCTATACGCTTGTTAAGTGTGACGTCACGCGAAGCGGCTTCCGATCGCTCTATTGAACTGTATGGGGAGACTCAAATAAAAAAAGATAAAAACAAATGTTTGCAAAGAGATGTAATACTTTCGAAAGTCTCGATTGCAATATATATATATATATATATATATATATATATATATATATATATATATATAGTTACGACACTGGTCTAGGGTCAAGGCCGCAACATAAAAGAACACCCGACAAATAAATTTCACTTTTAATAACCCCTTTATATAGGGTCTCTTTATTTGTCTTTTCTTTTTTTACCACCAAGAAAAAAAGTGAAGCCAGATACCTCGGGGTGAACCCACAGAAAAATAATAAACAAAAAATACACTAACTAAACACCCAAATGAAACTTACTACACCAAAAAAAAAAATAACAGAAACAAAAATAGAAAATCTACACCTATCTCCCTGACAAACAAAAAAACAGGTGAAAATATTTACAAAAAAGAAAAGTGGCGTCCAACCCCTACTGCCTCTTACCGTGTATATATTTACAATATTAACAATCAACAAACACACAAACCAAAACAAAAATAATAGGAAGGGGAAACACGGACGGGTATACAACACAAAGTTAACACTAGTACAACAGCACGAGAAATACAATCAACGAAAACAACTCAACAACAGGAATAACTTTATCAAAATCTCAACAACACGCCAACAAAACTCGCTCTCCCTCCCTACGCCCGTTGATCTCTTTTTAAAGGATGCCCTGGGTTACTTCCTCCAATCCCAGGGCACGTCGCCTGCGTAGTTAGGGCGGGGCCTGCAGGTGGAAAGAGGGAGAGAGAGAGAGAGAGACAAACACACACAAACAAACACACCTGCCAACGCAACAATATATATATATTTATATATAACGATGCCTAATTTTTGATGGCCAGAAAGTGATTGGTGTTGGTGCAGAAAATGTTGGTGTTTGTGAAGCAGCAAGTCCAGAGATTGTTGTGTACACTATGATTTGAAATAAAATTCACTTTAATGTGTGATATATGACTAAAAACTGGTCATAAACTGATATTTTCTCAACTCAAATGAGTAGCGCCTTGGACCCAGAAACAGTATTCCACACCTCCTCCTTCATCTTACCCCAGACGTGCTCAATAATGTTCATGTCTGGTGACTGGGCTGGCCAATCCTGGAGCACCTTGACCTGCTTTCAGGAGCTTTGATGTGGAGGCTGAAGTATGAGAAGGAGCGCTATCCTGCTGGAGAATTTGCCCTCTCCTGTGGTTTGTAATGTAATGGGCAGCGCAAATTCTTTGACACCTCAGGCTGTTGATGTTGATCATTCACTCGGCAGATGTAATCGCAAACCATGATTTCTCCTTCACCAAACTTGACTGATTTCTATGAGAATCTTGGCTCCATGCTGGTTCCTGTAGATCTTCTGCAGTATTTGTAATGATTGGGATGAATTCAACTGAGGATTCATCAGAAAAATCCACATTGATCAACTAGAAGACAAGTTATCAATTGTTGCTCTTACAACTAGGATCGACGGCAAGACTTTCATCAGGTAGTGTACACATTACTAATCAAAAACTGAGTTTTTATATATTTACAGTAGTAAATTTGCAAACGTGCTCATGGAACGTGATCTTTACTTAATATCCTAAACTGAGTTTTATCCTCCAGGGTTACAAACACCAAATAACACATAAATAAACATTTTTAAAGTAAAAAAAATAATACTTTTAGCTCAATCAATGCTTTTATGTTCAATTTTATATACTATTTATTTACTCAGCAGTCAAAATAATATCAATAAACATCGATTCAGGTAAAACCGCCACTGCATGTGCTGAGTTCCTGAACAAAGAGTATCTTTTATAGCACAATCTGAAAGTCAGGTAAAGACTGAGCAGTTCTGAATATTTCAATATTTTGCCATGGCAACAAGGCCCTATGTCTGGGAAACAGACTAAACTGCTGCCGCACTTCACATGCTGCAGCATCGCAAGGTGATGCAAATGATGATGACTACAAATGTCCTTATGTCAACAAAAGCAAGCGGTTGGGTTAAAGTCCGTCTCAAACACAACCCCAAGCAAGTTTTTGCTATGACAGAAAGGGCACGGCCTTCTGAAAAGCACTGCCAATTTGACCAAATCAACCGCTGTAAGGGATTTCGACACTCATTATGCGCTCGCAGAGCTGTAATTATTCACATCATTAAGAAACAACACATACTTTCAAATATTATGACTGCTAACGACGTCCGTTCTAGTGTATTTGCTTTCTTAGTTTATTATATTACTTCACAATTATGACTCACGATGTAAAAAAATGCTGGGTTCAACGTGACTGATCTGTGTTGAGACAACATGAAGGAATTAAGTTACCTCATTTTTCATTTAAGTGGATTGAACATAAAACAATTGAGTTGTCTCACAAAAAAAACTCAAGAATTGTGTTGTTTCAGCTCATTTTATATGAGTAGTTTGAACAAACATCATTATTGAGTGCACAAAGTTTCATCTTCAAAATAAAAGATTCCTTTAAAGGGCACCGAACTAACCCCTTTTACAAGATGTAAGACAAGCGGTCACACTTTACATTGCATCTACATGTCAACTAATTCTCATTAGATTATTAGTAGACTGTTAGGTTGGGGCTAGGATTAGTGTAAGTTGACATGTACACTGAAACAACTGTTGCAAACAATTTATTTGTGTTGAATTTAAACAAACAAATTAAATTTAATAATGTTCAACTCAATTTGTTTGTTTAAATTCAGCCCAAATAAATTGTTTACAACCACTCAACTTAAAAAAATTGAGTCAATCCAATGAATCATCTTTGAATAATTTTTTTCAGTGTACTTGCAAAGTTTCTAGTCAGTCTGAAACTTTGTCTGTTGAAGGAGCGGAGCAGTATCTACACTAAAAACGATGAGGCAAAAACTACACCTAAATCACGTAACAATATGCGATTTAAAAGGGAAACTACTAGTATTTAATAGCGACAACAGAAGACAGACTCCTAATAGTTTGGTTTAAAACAAGCATGCACGAATAAGACAATCAAAAATAATGGCTGACTGATGTTTAAAGGAACCTATTAAATGTAAAGTAATAAGCCAGTAAAGAAAGTAAGTAAAAAAGCTGTCTTTCCATGTATGCACAGGCCCTATTTTGAGTTTACTTAAATAAAAGTGAACTAAATTCTTGTAAGCTACATACTGTATACATACAGCCAATTGCCAAGGCTAGCTTATATATATATATATATAATATAAAGCTATTGAATCAAAGAAACATTGACTTTCGTCGTTTATTTGCCTACTTTCATTTAAAATTTGGGTCGGGTGTAATAGTACACCACCTTTTTTTTTAGGACTACAACACTGGTCCAAGGAGCTCTGGATTTTTGCAGTTTTTGTTTTCACTAATCCACCAGAGGCCGATGTGTACGCTTTTTCAGATCTCAGATTTCTCTCGCGAGAAATGCCATTCGTTCTTATGTAAATCCACCAGAGGCCGCTGTGTATGCTTTTTGAGATCTCAAATTTCTACGTTCATGTTTGCTGTTCTCGCGTAAGCCCACCAGAGGCCACTGTCGACTGACTGACTGACCGATAAATGACCCACCCTCCTCTTTCCCTAAACCCAACCGATAGTGTTTTCAAAAGCACAGACTGACCAGTGATAGGGCTACGTTTTCAGAATGAGCCTATGTTGAATGTAACATAACTAATTTCTAATAAGTGATTTCTTTTATCTTTGCCATGATGACAGCACATAATTGACTAAACATTTTTCAATATACTAGTATTCACAACCCAGGCTCAATCTGAAAACGTACCTCCAAGGATGTTTCTGGAAAACGCGAAATACGTCCCGGCGCCACGTTTTTCTGCAGTTTTTGTTTTCGCGAATCCGCCAGAGGTCGCCGTGTATGCTTTTCGAGATCTCAAATTTCCCTCGTGAGTGCCATTCGCGCCTGCTGTTCTCGCGTTAACCCACCAGAGGCCGCTGTCGACCCTTTTGGACAGACTTTCTGACTGACTGAGCAAACGATCGGCTGACCCACCCTCCCCCTTCCCTAAACCCAACCAATTTTATCGATTGACCCGCCCACCCACTTCCCTAAACCCAACCAACACATTTCAAAAGCAATCCAGAAAAATAAAAGCTCATCTGACTTTTTTTTTTACCTCATCCTCACCCTGCTATTCACCTGTTTGTTTTATATTTTGGATTCTGTTTTAGTCTTACCTGCTTTCTGGAAGCGCTCTTCACCAGAATCGAACCCCCGTCTTCATGGTCAACTCCTCTCTGCGTCTCAAATCCGCCGACGGACGTGGAGCGCTAACGGGACAAACTGGTTGCAGTGGGAATGCCGTCCATACGGAGGTAAGCGGTCAACTGGAAAGCGCGAAAAGAAACAGCGTCACACCGCCCTGTAGCGTTCGATTAAAGAAATGAAATGCAGCCATACGTACCTCCGCCTACGTAATTCGCTGTCTCCAGAAACGTCCGCAGGGCTACGTTTTCACAATGAGCCTGTGTTTCGTATTCAGCTTAAAGTGACATTTAAAGGCTTAACTAGGCTAATTAGGTTAACTAGGCAGGTTAGGGTAATTAGGCAAGTTATTGTATAATGATGGTTTGTTCTGTAGACTATTGAAAACAAATATAGCCTAAAGACGCTAATAATATTGACCTTAAAATGGTGTTTAATAAATTAAAAACTGCTTTTTTTCTAGCCGAAATAAAACAAATAAGACTTCCTCCAGAAGAAAAAATATTATCAGACATACTGTGAAAAACTGCTCTGTTAACATCAGGAAATATTTGAGAAAGAATTGATAATTCACAGGAGGGCGAATCATTGTGACTTCAACTGTACATCAGGCTACAGTTTAATATAACACCATTAACACTGTGTAATATATTAACCTGATCTCCAGCAACACTGTTCGGCTCGCGGTGACTGAAGTACTTGCGTCAGCCAAAGCTCCTTGCACTGGACACTAATTAATTAACAAATGATTTACCTAATTAGTCATTTAGCGGATGCTTTTATCCTCAGTGACACTGAATAAAACTGTTAATACGGGAACAATCCCCCTGGAGCAACCTGAGGTTAAGTGCCCCGCTCAATAGCACAACGCTTACTGGATCATCCAGGAGGAGTCTGAACCCACAAAACCTTTATATACCCGGCCAGACGTTCATTTAACTATCACCAGGCCACACCTAGAGCATTGATCAAATGCTAGAGCTCTCTCTGGAGATCTCTCTGATGTTGCTTATATCTGGCTTGATAACTGTTACTTTTTTCATTCATTCATTCATTTTTCCTTCGGCTTAGTCTCTTATTTATAATGGATCGCCACAGCGGAATGAACCGACAACTATTCCTGCATATGTTTTACACAGTGGATGCCCTTTTAGCCGCAAACCACTACTGGGAAACACCCATACACTCTCATTCACACACACATGTTCATCCAATTAACCTATAGCGCATGTGTTTGGACTGCGCTGTAGGTGAATTTCTGTGAGGCCTCAAGTCTGATTCATACTTTTATTAATGTTTTCAGTATGTAAGTGAATCATACCAATTCACATAGATTAGCAACAACATTAGCCAAAATGTAAAACATTTACAAAGTCATTTCCTATGTGATTGTGTCACAATCACCAGCGATCTAATTCTGATATATGAACTACAAGTCCCAGTCATGCACCACACACACACACCTGTTCCAGATCACGATTGATTACACTCACACAGCTGATAGCTGCTCAAAGACTGATTAGATAGACTTTAAATGCAGCACACACACACCCTTTAGCTGAGTCTTGTTAAACATAATTGTGAACATCACGATGCGTTTTCCTTGCCTTGCTCTTTTATTATGTTTGTTTACGTTGGTTTGCCGCCTGCCTTTTAACCATCCGCCTGTTTTATGGCCACAACTCCGGATTGCCCCTGTGTTGACCGTTACTTGCCTGACCAATCTGTTAAATGAAGCCTGTATTTGGATCCGCACCTCTCTTGTCAGCGTCTGCTGCACATTACAGATTGTGTAAATTTACTACATCATTTCTTTTTATGGGATCCCTGTATTCCCTTTCAAAGTTAAGTCAAGATGTATTTCGTTAGCACATTTGGAAGTAACAGAGATGTGCCAACAAAAGAAACCACAATATAAATAATCAATAAAATGTCAGAAGGTAAAGACAGATAAAGATATGTCAAATTAAAACTGATCTTAACCAAAAGCCAACAAAAACAAACACAATTTTTCAGTCTTTAGTTGCCTCGAGCACTTATCTTTTCTGTTTTTAGTAAGTATTTTCACTCCAAAGTGACTGTTATTTTCAGTCCAACATCTGAATGCATTGTGCGTGCACAGAAAAATCACCATTTGTTAGGCAAGGCAAGTTTATTTATATAGCACATTATTTATATAGCACATTTATATGCCACATGCACAGTGGCCATTCAAAGTGCTTTACATAAACAGGAATAAAGCATAAGAACATAAAAACAAATAAAAAATGATTAAAAAACAGATAAAAATGTGTTAAAACAGGTTATAAAAGAATGAAAAAGAAAAGAAAGATATAATAGTGTGATCTGTCGGACGTAGCACAGTGCTCATTCAGTAAAGGCACAGCTAAACAGATGTGTGTTCAGTCTTGATGTGAATAGTCAAGTTTAAATGGTCTATAAATAGTTTGAAAGGAATATTAGCTGATGCTACACTCAGTGGCCACTTTATTAGGTACGTCTGTTCAACTGTTCGTTAATGCAAATATCTAATCAGCCAACGGCATGACAGCAACTCAATACATTTAGATATGTAGTGGTTGTTTACACTTGGTAACTTCATGCATTTTGTTTTCCTGATGGGATCGCTATCATGAAATGAACAGGTGTATACAATACTTGTCCTCCAAATGCATTCAAGATAAATCCGATCAACTTCAGAAGGTGGTCTGGGACGCTTTCCAGACAAATCTGGACAGGTCTAAATGCATCTGGTTGTTGAAACCACATTGAAAGCGGTCTGGCTGTAGACTTGGTGCAGTTGCAAGGTGAGCTGCATGCCCACACCTAACACTAGCCATCACAGTGACATCACTAGCTCCATTGAGTGCGTTGTGTCTGACATTGCAAGTCTGAGATATTAGATTAGATTAGATTAGATTCAATTTATTGTCATCACACATGTACAAGTACAAGGCAACGAAATGCAGGTAAATGGAACCCCCCGACCGTGCACAGACATCACAACTCCAGGGAAGACAGGTCACGGGAGGTGGAACAGGAAATAAAATACAATCAGGAAAAAGAGGCAAAAAAAAAGTCCCTCTCACCTTGCTCTTAAGTTAGAGCACCGTGAGATCAGGGATAAGAAAAAGCCCCAGCAATCTAGCACAAAAACACACCGACAAGACATAACATTGCCACAGGGGATGGGAACAGGGGGTGTGGAAATAGTCCGGTAAGGGCGGGCAGCCATCAGGTCCTGCAGCCATGGAGGCGCTGGTCGCAGACCTGCCCACCCTCTCCAGTGGGTGAAAGCATACGAAGGCGTTGGATTGGGGCCAGGAAGTGTCGTGCTGTGTATCTGTGTGTGTGTGTGCGTAAGCCTGTAGAGTCTGGTTTGTGTATTGGCTAGGACAAACTTTAAGATCATAATAAGATCATACTTCATAGTGCTGCTTATTAATAGTAAGGTAGTAGTTGGGTTTAGGTTTGGGTATTGGTTAGGACAAACTTTAAGATCATAATAAGATCATACTTCATAGTGCTGCTTATTAATAGTTAGTAAGGTGGTAGTTGGGTTTGGTTATTGGCTAGGACACACTTTAAGACCATAATAAGATCATACTTTATAGTGCTGCTTAATAATAGTAAGGTAGTAGTTGGGTTTAGGTTTGGGTATTGGCTAGGACATACTTTAAGATCATAATAAGATCATACGTCATAGTGCTGCTTATTAGTAAGGTAGTAGTTTGGTTTAGGTTTGGGTATTGGCTAGGACATACTTTAAGATCATAATAAGATCATACTTCATAGTGCTGCTTATTAGTAAGGTAGTAGTTGGGTTTAGGTTTGGGTATTGGCTAGGACATACTTTAAGATCATAATAAGATCATACTTCATAGTGCTGCTTAGTAAGGTAGTAGTTGGGTTTAGGTTTGGGTATTGGCTAGGACATACTTTAAGATCATAATAAGATCATACTTCATAGTGCTGCTTATTAGTAAGGTAGTAGTTGGGTTTAGGTTTGGGTATTGGCTAGGACACACTTTAAGATCATAAAAAGATCATACTTCATAGTGCTGCTTATTATTAGTTAGCAAGGTGGTAGTTGGGTTTAGGTTTGGGTATTGGCTAAGACACACTTTAAGATCATAAAAAGATCATACTTCATAGTGCTGCTTATTATTAGTTAGCAAGGTGGTAGTTGGGTTTAGGTTTGGGTATTGGCTAGGACACACTTTAAGATCATAATAAGATCATACTTCATAGTGCTGCTTATTATTAGTTAGCAAGGTGGTAGTTGGGTTTAGGTTTGGATATTGGCTAGGACACTTCAAGATCATATTAAGATCATACTTTATAGTGCTGCTTATTAATAGTTAGAAAGGTATGTGATGTGATGTGATTTATTTATTGATTGTAGTATAGTATAAAACCTGCCGGAACTACTTTATATGTTTTTATATACGTTTATGAAAATAACGGCACACCATAGAATATTCATCCGCCAATCAGAATAAATTTAAATCAGCATCCACAGTAGCATAAAGGAAACCATTACAAGATATGCGAGGTTTACAACAAGAGAATGGGCGCCTAACATATTTGCTGACATCTAAATGTTAGTGGATGTCAGGAGGAAACGCTTTTGCCTACGGCACCAGCAGAGGAGCACCAAAAGGTTGGGGCTGAAAGCACAGGAGAGACAAATAAGGGTCAAGAGGATGAAGAATGATATGAATACCTTTAAAACATGTCTGTTCATAAGCGCTACATTAATGACTGAGAGGGTAAACCGTTGTCTGCCCGCCGAGGTCAACGCATTGCCTTGGGTTGAAGAGTCGTGCTGTGGAAAATGCTTGTGGAGAAGAAAAAACTATATAGTTCATCCAAGGTTTGGCAACAAGGACAGTCAGACGAGAACTTTACAGAGGGAAAATGCTGAAATGTCAGAGCGACAGCACTCTAAATAGACTGAGAATGAGGTAAAGAGAGAAGATAATGACTGCTCTCCGTCTAGAGTTTCTTGTCATTTTGCTCCCAGCAAGAGTCAGGAGATGTAGAAATGTTGCTTTTTTTCCCTCCTCATTTTCTCATTCTGCTACAATCTACTCTTTGGACAGCCATGACTCATATACCAATGCTTTTTATCCGTTTTAAAAGAGAAGATCACGGGGTTTTGCGCCTCATGAGCTGATTTTAACGCTGCTTTGGTGGTGTACATCGCCCACTTGTGGACACGCATGAAAATGAATGGGAATAAAAGGCTGCTTCAAAACGCTTCAGTGGCTTTATCTGATGGAAAATAGACAATGTGATGATTATTCTCATTTCTAAATAATGAAAGGGGTATTTCTGATGTGTTTTTGGAGTGGGTTGTATTAAGTAATAAAAATTATTACTATCCAAACAAAATAAAATCACTTTACTAACATGTTCACTGTCAGAATGAAAAACAAGTGCTCAATTTCTCATGCTGTAGGGGTTTGTCAGATCATATTCATGATTATGAATAATAATCAGCCCCAAATGTGTGGTAAACAACGGCAAAACTGATTTATTACACTGATATAACTTCATAGATAACTTTACAAACGTATTTTGACACCTAACCCTCCTGAAAAAAACAGCTTAAACCAGCCTAGGCTGGTTGGCTGGTTTTAGCTGGTCGACCAGCCTGGTTTTAGAGGGGTTTTGGCCATTTCCAGGCTGGTTTCCAGCCATTTCTACCCCGGTCTTAGCTGGTCAGGCTGGAAAATTACCAGCTAAAACCAGCTTGACCAGCCTAGCCAGGCTGGGAGCCCAGCCAAAACCAGTTGTGTCCAGCTTAAACCAGGCTGGTCAAGCTGGTTTTAGCTGGTCATTTTCCAGCCTGACCTGCTAAGACCAGGGTAGAAATGGCTGGAAACCAGCCTGGAAATGGCCAAAACCCCTCTAAAACCAGGCTGGCCAACCAGCCTAGGCTGGTTTAAGCTGGATTTTTCAGCAGGGAATATTACTCCATATTCTGGCCCATTATAATATAATCCCAAAACAAAACTGTACAACATTTATAATCGTTAAACAGTATTCCTGGTTTTATAATTTTAGACCACGTTTAAGGAATCATGGGTTAACTCATGAGTTATACAGTAACTTACAAAAATGTACTTAATATTGTACTAATATTATATATTTATTATTATTATTACACACTTATAATGTTCAAACAGTGATGCATTAATAGGAAACATTTTATTTTAATATAGCAATACATCATTTCTAAAATAAACACTAAGACATTACATATTATGTTTAAATATTGTATATTTAATATATTTAGTTTAAAAATAAATACAGATGAAAAATGTGTGTCTGTGTATACTGTACGTACAATGTGATGATTATTCTCATTTGTAAATAATGAAAGGGTTATTTCTAATGTGGTTTTGGAGTGGGTTGATGGATAATACACTAGTTTACACATCTTTTATAGTGTTTTTTTACAGAAATACTGTTTTATTTTATGTGATCAACGTTTTATTGACTTTAGATTAACAAAATGAAAAAGACATTCAAACAAACATGGGTGCAACAGACATATCAACAATTTTCAATCTGAAAGATTTACATGGAGAGAAAAAAAAAACACCTTTCCATGCTCATTCCTTTATATAGTCCAAAATGCTGGAAGAAAAACATTGCCATGCATCGATGGTACTAGGTCCAGCCTTATTAATGTGTGCTATTGTAGCTTCACAAGCCACTATTTTAAGGAGGCTATGAATCCGAAATGTTTTTGCACACATGTGCGGAGAAAACCGATTGTGTATGATTGCCTTCTTTGTAGCTGTAAAACCAGCAAAGCACATTCTCCTCTTTAGTGTACTTATACAGAAATGAGTATCAACATTGAGAAGACATGAACCTGGATTAGACTATGTATCAACAGAAATACTGTTTAACCATTACAAATGTTGTACAGTTTTGTTTTGGAATTATATTATAGTGGGCCAGAATATGTACAGAGTAATATTAGCTGTCGAAATACGTTTGTAAAGTTATATCAGTGTAATAAATCAGTTTGGCCCTTGTTTACCACACATTTGGGGCTAATTATTATTCATAATCATGAATATGATCTGACAAACCCCTACAGCATGAGATATTGATCACTTGTTTTTCATTCTGACAGTGAACATGTTAGTTAAATGATTTTATTTTGTTTGGAAAGTAATAATTATGACTTATTTAGAAATAAATATTTAGGTTTTATCATTTTAGACCACTTTTGAAGAATCATGGGTTAATTTATAAGTTGTAACTTACAAAAATCTACTTAATATTGTATTAATATTATATATTTATTATTATTATTATTATTATACACTTATTTTTATACTGTGATGCATTTATATGAGACATTTTATTTGCATATAGCTATACATCATTGGGAAAATCAAATTGTTATAAATAATATATATAATTACACACACACACACACACACATTTTTTTTTTTCGTTTATACATTTTTTAAAGAGTTAAATGCAGTTATTTGTAAAATTATGGTCAAAAACAAAGTCATTTTTAACCTTTCGTTATTTATCAGAAATTACTGATTATACTCATGGTATAAAATTGTGTAGAAAGCAATACTACAGCTTATTTTATAATACTATTCATTCAAGCAAAAAACAATACACAGATTTTCAGTGTGTTATAAAGGGGGGGGATCATTTGCCGCATGCATCAAAGAGTAACACTACTGAGATGCAGATAAAATAAACATTAAACCCAAAAACCATATTAAAAATTAATTTCTTTTTGTATAGAATTCCCCAGCACGCTCCGCCAAACATCAAAACTCAAGCAAATCAGTCACCAAAACATGTTTTAATCCCGATTCTCATGTTGTCAGAAAATCATTGGACATTAATGCTAGCAGAATAATTAAACAGGCCAATCGTAACCCCTTGATACTGTAACACTTTGATTTCTGTTGGCCTTTCAACTCCTACAGCCAACCATTGGTGGAGAATTTTCCCCGAATCGCCTCTAAATCTGCTTTCGACAGCGGCTGTAGGGGCGACCGGCAAACGCCACCATGATATCCAAACCAGTCCATCGCTAGTTTTAAAGCTGGAACGCCAAACTCACGTGTTACCTGTGAAAAAAAACACACATTTGAATGAACTCACTGCAAAAAAATTGGGTCATAATTTATCATAATGTATAATTCATGCTAATAATAAACCATTAACTAAGACTTTTAGCTCAATAAACTCTTACCTGTTTATTATTAGTTAGTAAGGTGGTAGTTGGGTTTAGGTTTGGGTATTGGCTAAGACACATTTTAAGATCATACTTCATAGTGCTGCTTATTAATAGTAAGGTGGTAGTTGGGTTTAGGTTTGGGTATTGGCTAGGACACACTTTAAGACCATAATAAGATCATACTTTATAGTGCTGCTTAATAATAGTAAGGTTGTAGTTGGGTTTAGGTTTTGGTATTGGTTAGGACACACTTTAAGATCATAATAAGATCATACTTCATAGTGCTGCTTATTAATAGTTAGTAAGGTAGTAGTTTGGTTTAGGTTTGGGTATTGGCTAGGACACACTTTAAGATCATACTTCATAGTGCTGCTTATTAATAGTTAGTATGGTAGTAGTTGGGTTTAGGTTTGGGTATTGGCAAGGACACACTTTAAGACCATAATAAGATCATACTTTATAGTGCTGCTTAATAATAGTAAGGTTGTAGTTGGGTTTAGGTTTGGGTATTGGCTAGGACACACTTTAAGATCATAATAAGATCATACTTTATAGTGCTGCTTAATAATAGTAAGGTTGTAGTTGGGTTTAGGTTTGGGTATTGGCTAGGAAATACTTTAAGATCATAATAAGATCATACTTTATAGTGCTGCTTAATAATAGTAAGGTTGTAGTTGGGTTTAGGTTTGGGTATTGGCTAGGACACACTTTAAGATCATAATAAGATCATACTTTATAGTGCTGCTTAATAATAGTAAGGTTGTAGTTGGGTTTAGGTTTGGGTATTGGCTAGGAAATACTTTAAGATCATAATAAGATCATACTTCATAGTGCTGCTTATTAATAGTTAGTAAGGTGGTAGTTTGGTTTAGGTTTGGGTATTGGCTAGGACATACTTTAAGATTATAATAAGATCATACTTTATCGTGCAGCTTATTAATAGTTAGTAAGGTAGTAGTTGGGTTTAGGTATCGGACAGTATTAGGGATGTAAAATAAGATCACACTATAAATGCTAACAAACAGTTAATATCTTGTTAATAGGCAGGTAATTAACTAGTAGTAAATTTTGTGAATTATTACTTAAACTGAAGTGTTACCAAAAAAGCATTTTCTAGACAAGTAAACTTTTTTCAAAATCAAAATCAAAGATAAGTCACCTTCTCTTTAAAACAAGCAAAGTAACCTGCAAGTGAAGTAAAATAATCAAAAAACATGTTTTTTTTGAAGAATAACTGGCTTAAAATTGACTTGTTTTTATAAATTTTTTATTGAAAACAAGATGTTCGCTTGTCTAGAAAAAACTTCTTGATTGAAGAATTTTTAGATATTTGGACTAGAAACCAGTGAAAATGTAAGAAAAGCATTTTGTGCAGTTCTTAAAAGACTTAGTGTTAATGTGATGATTATGTTTTTTGCTATCTTTGGACTATATTTGGAGATATTTGGACAAGAAACGAGATAAAAACAAAGAAAAGCATTTTTTGCTGTGCTTAAAAGACAGAATCACGGTGTTAATGTGATGATTATTAAAGTGGATTATTAATTATTGTTACTTATAATTGATGTAGAGTAGAAAAGAGGATTAAATAAGCATTTGCTTCATCTTATTACTTTTCGGACATGTATAAGTTGTGTTGTGTTTTATTTTGCTTTGTTTATTAATTGTAGTTATTTTGACTTTTTACATGCTTTAAATAGTCTAAAATCAATATTAAAAAAGTAAAAATTTTGAAATAAATAAATGTCTAAAAAATGCCTCTTGGTATATTTGGACTATATCTGGAGATATTTGGACTAGAATCAAGAGAAAAATGTAAGAAAAGCATTTTCGCCATGCTTAAAAGACAGAATCACAGTGTTAATTTGAGATTATTGCTGTGGATTATTATTTATTGTTATTTATAATAGAATTAATACAAATAAATAAATAAATAAATAATAAATAAATAAATAAATAAATAAATAAATGTCTAGGAAATGTTTTTTTGCTATATTTGGACTATATTTGGAGATATTTGGACTAGAAACGAGACAAAAACAAAGAAAAGCATTTTTTACTGTGCTTAAAAGACAGAATCATGGTGTTAATGTGATGATTATTGTTGTGGATTATTATTTAATGTTATTTATAACAGATGTGGAATAGAAAAGAGGTAGGATTAAATAAGCATTTGCTTTATCTTATAACTTTTCGGACATGTATGAGTTGTGTTGTGTTTTATTTTGCTTTGTTTATTAATTGTAGTTATTTTTGACTTTTTACACAGTTTAAATAGTCTAAAATCAATATTAAAAGTCCATAAATGACAAATTTTTAAATAAATAAATGTCTAGAAAATGCCTCTTGGTATATTTGGACTATATCTGGAGATATTTGGACTAGAAACGAGAAAAATGTAAGAAAAGCATTTTCGCCATGCTTAAAAGACAGAATCACAGTGTTAATTTGAGATTATTGTTATGGATTGTGATTTATAATTGATGTAGAGTGTAAAAGAGGGAGAATTAAATAAGCATTTGCATCTTCCTATTGCTTTTTGGACACCTATGAGATACAATTGTGTTGTGTTGTTGAATTAGTTTGCTTTGTTTATTAATTGTAGTTATTTTTTTATACGCTTGAAATGAATTCAAAAGTCTATATATTAAAAAAGTCTACAAATCAGCTGTTTTTTATCTGAAGCAGAGACTTTCTCCAATAATATATATAATATAACGCTTCTTGATTTAAGAAATGTTTAGATATTTAGACTAGAAACGAGACAAAAACTAAGAAAGCGTTTTTAGCCGTGCTCAATCTCTCACACAAGGTCAAAAAGGAGCATGTTTATTCTATTCAAACCCTTCAAGATCAACCAATTATACTTCCTCTTTTATTTTTTTATGTGTGTTCGAGTGTGTGTGTGTGTGTGTTTTACATTTGCAGTCTGGTGCGAATCTTCCTCTGGCCTTTGAAGCAGAGCTCATGGGGGAAGGGCCGCCGCTGCCAATGTTTATGGTGCCTATATAGCAGTGAATGTATGTGCGGTATAAATGTGTGCGGTTGCCATGCGACGTGATGCTCACTGCTGTGTTGGGTTCGATGAGGCGATACTGGAGCTCTTTGGCTTCGTCCCAGCGTCCGGAAACACACAGCTGCGCCAGTTCACACACCTGCTGACCCAGGACATTGGCCAGGGCGCAGACGCCTCCTACTGCGCCTGTAATAAACACGCACCTATAACGTCACATGTGTGCAACAGCAAAAAAAACACACACACGCATGCATTCATTAAATATAAAATGAACAATCTGAGAGACAAATATAGAGCACTCCTACATAAGCAACAGCTTGACTGACAGGGCGACGGTGCGCACGCGCGATGATGGGCTTGTAATTCGCCACCCTGTGTGTTTTTGTCATATATTAGGGGGAAGGGGGGGTAGATCTACAGAAAAACTTATGTTAAGAAATAATCAGAGAATTTGTAATGGTTTTAATGGTTAAGATGCCTTCTATTAGTGGCTGTGTTAAAGGTTCAAGACACCCTGGAGTACTTTTGTTTTGGGGTGTGTTTGTGTGTGTGTTGAGCATCGTTAGCACCTGTCAGCTTTAATTGTGAGGAACACTGGATAATTTTGAGCTTTGGTCAGCTAATTTCATCTTCCGGGTTTAAAATCATGATTGGGGCGGATCAAAATCAGTGATGTGGTGCGAATCTGCTAGTGGAGTGATGACATGTCAGTTTCTCATTATTATTCATAGAGATTTCTTATCCTATGAGAAGAGCCTGCTTCTTAATTATTCATGAGAGCACGTGCTTTCTGAAGGCATGGCAGACCTGCCAAGCTGTGAGACCCAATGACTGGGTGAGACCGCGTCCGCACACTCTGTGTACGACACACAGTATTTAGCCGTTCATGAAGGGTCACATGTGTTTGTTTCCATGATTCACTGGGTTTGTTGCGTGTTTTTTTTCCTGCGATGCTGTCAGGGCCGATACAGTTGGTTTGCAGCAAGCATTATTGTCAGGAGAGCTGTAGGAGAATTTTTATTTTTTCTATTTTTATTTATTAATAAAGGAACTAAGCTGAAGAAAAAATGAATGAATGTGCAAAGCTTTAGATAATTTGTGTCAAAAACTATTTGTACAGTAATATTTTTTAGTCTTTAATGCAGTGTTTCTCAACCACGTTCCTGGAGGACCACCAGCACTGCATGTTTTGGTTGTCTCCATTGTCTGTCACACCCATTACAGGTCATTCATACATTTTCTTTTCGGCTTAGTCGCTTTATTAATCCAGGGTCGCCACAGCAGAATGAACCGCCAACTTATCCAGCATATGTTTTACACAGCGGATGCCCTTCCAGCTGCAACCCATCACTGGGAAACAGTCATACACACTCATTCACACACACACACTACGGACAATTTAGCCTACCCAATTCACCTATAGCACATGTGTTTAGACTTGTGGGGGAAACCGAAGCACCCGGAGGAAACCCAAGCCAACACAGGGAGAACATGCAAACTCCACACTGAAATGCTAACTGACCCAGCTGAGGCTCGAACCAGCGACCTTCTCGCTGTGAGGCGATTGTTCTACCCACTGCGTCACCGTGCTGCCGACAGGTCTTTCAGTCTCTGCTACTGAGCTGATGATCTGAATCAGGTGGGTTTGGTTAAGGAGACATGGAAAATGTGCAAAGCTGGTGGTCC
The DNA here is from genome assembly GCF_903798145.1 of Danio aesculapii. Lineage (NCBI taxonomy): Eukaryota > Metazoa > Chordata > Actinopteri > Cypriniformes > Danionidae > Danio > Danio aesculapii. Next base: position 36,981,598 of record NC_079456.1, read on the forward strand.
TCCAGGAACATGGTTGAGAAACACTGTTTTAGTGGATTTATCATATGGGAGAACTGTTGTGGTTTTATTTACTAAACAAGTGGTTCGAATTGAATTTTGATCGTAAAACTCCAGTAAACGTTATTTTTATTTGTGTTAGGCTTTCAACTCCAACACTCTCAAAATCATTTAGCGTAAATCTGCATATTTGTAAGAAAACTCTGTGCAGAATTAGCAACAAAAATTGAATTATGAGGAGTTCAGATGCAAAAACCTCAAAATATCATTTGAATTTTGTTCTTAAATGAGCATTTTTATCAGGCTCCTGTTTGTAAGTTTAGTAAATTTCACTTTAATGCCAAAGAATAGGTGCTTTTCATGATGTTTAATGTGAAATAGCTCGACATAAACAAAGGAAATGCTCATTTTTATGGATATTTCAGACAGCACTTAGAGGTTTTTGCATCTGAACCCGTTATATTGTTCACAGATTTTGTCCTAGACCTAGCCCTAACCTTAACCCAATTAATACTAATGGATCACTTGCCAAAATGCACTATTATAATGTGCTGGTTTTAATGGTAAAACTTGATAGTTTTTAACATTTTTAATGCTGTTTGTAGTTGAAACCCTTAGACTTTTCTGTTCCTGGGCGCAAACGCCTCCTACAGCGTCTATAATGAACACAATGTCACTAGTGTGCAACAAAAATATGCAAGTGTATAAAACAAAATGGACAATCTGAGAGACAAATATAGAGCACTCCTACATAAACAGCTTGACTGACAGGACGACGGAGCGTATATGCCATAATGGGCTTGTAATTCGCCACCCTGTGTGTTTTTGACACATATTAGGGGGGGTTTGATTGTGTCAGGCTTCATAGATGCAATTCCCCCTGCTGAAAGATAAAGTATAGAAACAATCAGAGAATTTGTAATGGTTTTAATGGTTGTGATTGAAATTATCGTGGTTTTAAAGGAAACTGCATTGGTCCTTTGTGTTTTTTTGCCTTTGTTAAAACCAAAACATCCTAATGGAGTCTGTCCCAAAACACACTAGACAGTGTTAAAGACACTAGACGCTGCTTTTAAAATATATAATTGGATGGTTTGTAAAGTTTCTTTAATGTTATTTGTAGTGTAAACTATTAGGCTCTTCTGTGGTGGTTTCTAATAGTTGCTTGTTTTCCGGCAGGGTCCACAAATTATTAGATTCACCATAGTTTTGCCTCCAAATATGAACAATAATGTGAATAGCGGACACTGTAAAAAGTGACTAGTTACTTAAAAAAGGTAGTACACCATTAAAAACAAGCTGGCTTTAAGTTTAAAAAACTTGACTTAACATGTTGATTTGGAAATGTTAAGTTTAATTAGCTTAATTTTCATAATTATGCACATAGTTGATTTACTTAATAATTTGAAGGCTACAGATTTGCTAATTAAAAAAAAAGTCAACTAATCAATTTAAAAGCAACAAGTTTACTCACTTTAAGTAAAGTCAAGTAATCACTTTTAAAAAGTGAGTAAACCCATTGCTTTTAAAGGGATTTGTTGACTTATTTTTATTTGTTGAATATTTTTAAAGTCAACTAATCGCTTTAAGAACAGTGGGTTTACTCACTATTTTAGGTAAAATCAACTAATCGCTTTGAATGCAATGGTTTTACTAACTTTTTTTAAGTAAAGCGAACTAATCGCTTAAAATTAAAGGGTTTACTCACTTTTTAAGTAAAGTCAACTAATAGCTTTAAAGGCAATGGGTTTACTCACTTTAAGTTAAGTCAACTAATCATTTTTAAAGCAACAGGTTTATTCAATTTTTAAGTCAACTAATAGCTTTAAAAGCAACAGGTTGACAAATTTTTAAGTAAAGTAAAGTCAACTAATCGTTGTCGAGTTTACTCATTTTCTTGAGTAAAGTCAACTAGTCACTTTAAAAGCAACAGGTTAACTCAATTTCTAAAGAAAAGTCAATTAATCGCTTTTAATGCAATGGGTTTTCTCACTTTTAAGTCAACTAATCGATTTAAAAGCAACGGGTTAACTCAATTCTTTAAAGTAAAGTCAACTAATCGATTTAAAAGCAACGAGTTAACTCAATTCTTTAAAGTAAAGTCAACTAATCGATTTAAAAGCAACGAGTTAACTCAATTCTTTAAAGTAAAGTCAACTAATCGATTTAAAAGCAACGGGTTAACTCAATTCTTTAAAGTAAAGTCAACTAATCGATTTAAAAGCAACGGGTTAACTCAATTCTTTAAAGTAAAGTCAACTAATCGATTTAAAAGCAACGAGTTAACTCAATTCTTTAAAGTAAAGTCAACTAATCGATTTAAAAGCAACGAGTTAACTCAATTCTTTAAAGTAAAGTCAACTAATCGATTTAAAAGCAACGAGTTAACTCAATTCTTTAAAGTAAAGTCAACTAATCGATTTAAAAGCAAGGGGTTTACAATTTTTTAAGTAAAATTTCTTTAAAAGCAGTGGGTTTACTCATCTTTTTCAAGCAAGGTCAACTAATAGTTTTTAAAGCAACAGGTTTACTCAAATTTTTAAGTAAAGTCAACTAATCACTTTAAAAGCAATGGGTCTACTCCCTTTTTAAAAGTAAAGTCAACTAACCATTTTAAAAATGGGTTTACTATTTTTTTCCAGTGAAGTCAAATAAAATTAAAGTAAATAAACTTTAAGCTTGAGTTAACTTTATTTTTTACAGTGTTGTATGTGGCGCAAGTAATGTAACTTATACTGATACTAATACTTATTTAAAATATTAAGTGACACCTAAATGTATATGTAAATGTGTCAGGCTGTCTCTAATTATATTTCTAATAACAAGACAAAAATATTTCACAGTGTGAAGATTATGATGAACTCATTCTCACCTACGGCGTATGCAGCCATGAGGAAACCAGCTGATCCTGCCAGCACCTGAAAATCCTGCGATCTGGTTTTCTGCACCATCAGAGCTATTCTGGTGATCTATCAATTATCAAATATTCAGGTGTTTCACGGTGATGGCAAAAAAATGAAAACAGACACAAATATGAAGTCAAATTAGAAATGCACTTATTATGCAGTACTTTCACACTTTAAAACTAGTGTCAAAAGAAGGTTATTAAAAAAGAAATCAGTATCAAAACTACCTATATATAATATATACTAATATATTCAATTATTACAATAGCGTTCATACTTATAAATTATTAAAACACTACAACTGCATAGTGTATGCTATGGTTACTTGCTACTAGTGCTGATTTGTGAATTGCAAGATCCCGGAAAAAATGGGGGTAACGGATCCTGCATGTTACCCGAGATTGTGGAGTTGTTGCGGGCAAAACTGAAAGGGGTTGTGGGGGGGGGGGGGGTACGGAAGAAAGAGCGGTTGAGGAGGGGGATCACTAAAATGCAGATCCGGCATGTTCCGGCACAAATTAAGCCCTGCTTGCTACTAAACATTACATTTGGACACAAAACATTGATCTGAACATAAAACATAACATATAATTATTAACATTATTATTATTATCTTTATTAATAGTATATTATTATTAGTATCATATGAGTATCATATTATTATTATTATTATTATTATTATTATTATTATTATTATTATTATTATTATTATGGCACCAAATAGTCAAGAACAGTGAAATGACAAATACATACAACCGCCTTTTTAAAGTCATTCCTCAGCATCTCAATTAGATTCAGGTCAGGACTTTGACTAGGCCACTCCAAATCACAATACTGTGTATACGTGTGTTAAATATATAAATCAAAATATTGTAGTAATGTGTAATTGGTTCAATCAGCTGTTTTCTTGGAATAACATATCATGGATTGTCGTGACTGACCAATCAAAATCAAGTATTTCAGAAAGCCATGCAAAAATATTACATAAATAAAATAAACATTGCTATGTTAAATTCATAAAATGCCTCATCTTACATCTCCACCACTGTCTTTGAGGCCGACAATATTGGGATGCTTGGAGAGCTGAATTACAGCATCCACAGGCAGGTCAAGACCAGTGTTTGCTGGCACGCTGTACAACACAACTGGCACTGAACAGGAATCTGCCACCTTGGGATGGAAGAAAGCAACAATGCATTTTAATAAGACGGAGTGTGAAGCTCAAGCGCAATTTAACAAAGTAAAATGCAAATGAGCGCTAAAATATGTCCACAGATGCCTCTAGAGAACAGTCCTTGATTAAATCTTAAATCCTTGATTAAATTAATACTGACTAATAATGCACTGAGTTAAAAACATCTACTCAAAAATACCTTAGCGTAGTGGTTTATAAGAGCTCGGCTGTCCATTCGGCCACGGTAAAAACAAGGTGTTACCACTAAAACACAATCAGCACCCACGTCTGCCATTCTCTGGCTCATTTGGATTGTGGCTCTGGTGGCTACAAGGAAAAAACAAATGAATGTTGTCTATCTGCATTATAGACTATTTCAATGTAGTGATGTTATTTTAAATCAATGTACTGAGCGAAGTATTTCCACACTTTAAAATTAAAGGAAGGTAACTCAGAAAGAAATCAATTAAATAATTACAATAGCTCTCGTATTTTTACATTATTTAAACATTGTTAGTGTTTCAGTCTTTAGACTTTATACTGCAATAACAACTGGCTAGTGTAATACACATTATTATATGGTTACTTGCCCAAAACTTCACATTTGGACACAAAACATTGATCTGAACATACAATTTGCAACTTTATTGTTAATAACCTAATTATTATTATTATTATTAATATTATTATTCAGTTGGAGGATGGCACATATAAATGAACCAGCTTTTTAAGGTCATCTCACTGGATCTCAATTGGATTCAGGTCAGGACTTTGACTAGGCCACTCCAAAGTCTCGTTTCTGTTCTGACCACATGTGCTTGGTTGTACAATGTACACTACATTTAGACACTAAGCTTTGTTCTTATGATGTTTTTCTACAGGAGGAAAACGCGAATTACTTCCAAACACTTCAGATATAGTCTGTGTTGGTAAATGCAGGACTATTGATGAACTCCAGGCATAACACTGTATGATAACGCTTCAGATGACTGTTCTAGAGCCTACAGCTAATCAATCTGGCAGATTCTGGAGGGCATTACAGCTCTGAAGAACATTATAAATGATAAATGATCTTAAATAAAACAAATACATTTATAGAGATGCTATATAAGTATAGAATTTCACTCACCTGGGAAATGGAGGCAACTTGAATGGTTTGTGAGCACAATTAAGTGCACACAGCATGCTATAGTTTCTGATAATTGCAAGAAATAATTCCAAAAGGCAATTAAAGAAACATTAACTAAAACGAAAATACGATGTATATGCCGAGTTCAGCGGCTAATCAGCCGGAATCAGCTGAGGTGACGAGACAGCGAGCAGCGAGACTTAGCTGTCACTCAAGTGGCCTCGCTCTTAATTAAGCAGACTTAATAAAAACCAAACGGATGAGTTATAACCCCCCCCTCCCCCCACAGTCGTCATGAAGGGTGATATTAGCTATATACACCAAATCCATCTGTTGTACCAGGCTGTAAACATGTCTTTATCAGCTGTGAAATTAGCCAATTTCCCATTGCAGTCAGAAATCATCTGGATTTCCTGGAGCCAGCCCCCAAAGGCGAGTCGATAAATTGCAGTTTTAGTTACTTCCGTATTGGCTTCTCGAGGGAGAGCGGGAGGTTGCTGCTTGGTTAGGACAATAACTCCTTTTAATATGGATATTATTCCTTCTATCATGTGCTGTTGCTTTTAGAACACGACTTAAATCAGCCGTTGTTGGTGTCTCAATCTGGCAACCTGCTTTTGCGTGTATTTTAAACCAGGGGTGCAATACCTAGTTCAACCACTGGGTGTCAAACTTACATACTGCACCTTTAATAATAAGAACCTTCATTTAAAAACTGCATGATGTGTTTGCTTGTGTTATCTTTGACTGATATTTAAAAAGAAAGATCTGAAATATTTAAGTCTGACAAACACGCCAAAAAATAAGGAATCAGTAGGAATCTTCAGAATAGTCTATAAGTGTAATCTGGTGTTCATACTGTATGGTAAATATAGATGGGAGTCTTACATTCACAGCCAGATCCAGCCATAACTAGCTTGTCCTTTGGCAGGGCCTGTTTCACTCTCTTCACCACCTCAACCCTCTCCTCCGCCGTCAGATATGGATATTCGCCATTAGAGCCCTGCACTACTAGACCTGCAAGTGGACATAAGAAGATAAGAAAAGGTTTTGGGGTGTTTTTAGCTTGTTTAACACATTGCTAACATGTTATTAGCATACATTAACATGTTTTTGACATGTTTTATCACATTGATAGCATGTTTGCACGCTATGTTGGCATGAATTAGCTCCTAACGTGTGATATATTATAACAGTTGTCAACACATTGGTAGAATTACTTCATTTGTTGCTAACATGCTTTCATGCTAAATTTAACATGGATTGGCGTGCTGTTAGCAAGTTTAACATGTTAGCATTAATTACAAATGAAGAAAATTTGATTTACATGTTAGGATTTACATTGATTACATGTTATTAGCATAAATAAGCAGGTGTTTAACATGTTTTAGCACATTGCTAGAATGATTTAGCGTATATTGCAGTTAATGCATGCTAGCAAGTTTGCATGCTGTCTGTGTGTGTAGATTTTTCAGCACATTAGTAGAATTAACATGTTGCTAACATGCTTTAATACAAGGTTCAGATGGACTGGCATGCTGTTTAAGTTTAACATGTTAGCATTAAATAGAAAGCAAGGAAATTGATGTATGAGCGAATAAAAGAAAAAAGTTTATGATATTTCTAGCACGTTTAAACACATTGCTAACATGTTATTAGCATAAATTAGCAAGTTTCTAACATGTTTTAGCACATTTCTGGAATGATTTAGCATATATTGCTGTTAATGCATGCTAGCATATTGGCATGAATTAGTTCCTAGCATGTGTGTGATATTTTTAAGTTTTCAACACTTTGCTAAAATTAACATGTAGCTAATATGCTTTAATACAAGGTTAGGATGGATTGGCATGCTGTTAGCAACTTTAACATGTAAACATTCATTAGAAAGAAAGAAAAGTGATGTATGAGCGAATAAAAGAGGTTTGTTGATATCTCTAGCATGTTTAAAAACATTGATGATATGTTATTAGCATAAATGAACATGTTTCTAACATGTTTTAGCAAACTGCTTGAATGATTTAGCATATATTGCTGTTAATGGATGCTAGCATGTTTGCACGCTATGTTAGCATGAATTAGTTGTTAGCATGTGTGTGAAAATTTTAACAGTTGCCAACACATTGCTAGAATTACTTAATATGTCGCTAACATGCTTTAATACAAAGTTAACATGGATTGGCACTGCTGCTAGCATGTTTACCATGTTTTCAGTATAAGAAAGAAAGAAACATTTAAGATATTTCTAGCTTGTTATTAGCATAAGTTTAGCATACTTGGCCAACTCATTTATGCATGCTAGTATATTTGCACATTAGTTGCTAGCATGTTTGCTTTATTTTTAAGTTGATAACATTTCTAGAATTAATAAACATGTTGCTAGCAAATTTAGTATATCACTGACATATTTTAGCATTTTGTTAGCATGTTTGACATGTTGCTAACTTTCTCTAGCACAAAGTTAACATGGATTGGCATGTTGCTAGCATGTTCAACTTGTGAGTCTGAATTAGAAAGAAAGACAGCACATTGCTGCATGTTTAACACGCTACTGCTGACAACTTTGGTTTGTTGTTGGCATGTTTAACATGCTGATAGCCCTATGAGAGTGGCCATTTGGATTAGCATAAAACCTTTATATTTGAGAAGGAAGGATGGATGGAAAGGTAGATTGATGGAAAAGTGGATGGATGGATGGATGGATGGATGGAAAGATGGATAGATAGATAGATAGATAGATAGATAGATAGATAGATAGATAGATAGATAGATAGATAGATAGATAGATAGATAGATAGATAGATAGATAGATATTCAAACAAATGATGGATGGATGGATGGATGGATGGATGGATGGATGGATGGATGGATGGATGGATAGATAGATAGATATTCAATCAAACCGATGGATGGATGGATGGATGGATGGATGGATGGATGGATGGATGGATGGACAGACAGACAGACAGATATTCAAACAAACAAATGATAGATGGATGGATGGATGGATGGATGGATAGATATTCAATCAAACCGATGGATGGATGGATGGATGGATGGATGGATGGATGGATGGACAGACAGATATTCAAACAAACAAATGATGGATGGATGGATGGATGGATGGATGGATGGATGGATGGATGGATGGATGGATGGATGGATAGATAGATAGATAGATAGACAGATAGACAGATAGACAGACAGACAGATAGACAGATAGATAGATAGATAGATAGATAGATAGATAGATAGATAGATAGATAGATAGATAGATAGATAGATAGATAGATAGATAGATAGATAGATAGATACCAAGTCAGACAACATATATTGAATATATATAACTGAATATCCAATGATTTTGGGTTGAATGTAGATGTAATTTTCAGAATGTCCACTAGGTGGAGCACTTCAACAGGTTTATAGGCATAGCCAAACCCAAAGCACACCCAAAATATGAAAATTCTGCCATAAACTCAGCCTTAACTGGTCACAAACCAGTTTTAGTTTAGTTTGTCGAACACAAAACACCATATTTTAAAGAATGTTGTTAAAAAAAGCGACATTCTATAGTAGTTTTGTTCCAACTAAATATGTCAATTGCATGCTTTTGAGGAAGGTTTTCCAACATTCCTCAAAATATCTTGTTTTTTTACAACATTTACAGCCACTTGAGAGAGTAAATGGTAAGGAAAAGTTAATTTTTGGGTGAACTGCCCCTTTAAAAGTGGACTTTAACCTGTTGTTGCACTAGGTTTACCTCATTACTAACATCTGTTAACTATTGTCAGCATAAATCCAGGACACACACAATCATTACAACAACTAACCATATAGATATATTGATTATATACTGTATAATTATTATATACAATATATATTATGGTCTTTATATTCACAATGTGTCATTATAATTGCTATTGCATGCCATGTATTGTGTTTAATCATGGCTGCCAGCACACTTTACCCACCTCTAAAAGGTAAACTTCCATATTTCCTAATATTGTCATCAAGTTTTTGATAGTCCACATCTTCAGTCTCAGTAAATGGAGTGGCAATGGGAGGAAAAATGCCACTTATATCCAGCCGCTTCCCTGCAGTGTGACTTTGACTTCTCCATGTTGTAACAGCTGATCTTCTGCACAGAAGACTGAAACGGCGGTACGCAAACATGCCACAGGATTTGATCCGTCTGGAGGAAGAAACTGATATGGTTGAAAGAAAAATTTGAACTCTGGTATGGTGTGCCGTTAATAATCTACACGCTTGTCAATTATAGATATCTAAAAACACAGAGAGTATATTGTAGAGTATGTACAGATGAAGCCTAAATTATTAGCCTGCCTGTGAAATTAGATTTTTTATATATATTTCCCAAGTGCTGTTTAAGACCTAAGCTGGTTGGCTGGTTTTAGCTGGTCGACCAGCCTTTTTTTAGAGGGCTTTTGGCCATTTCCAGGCTGGCTTCAGACATTTCCAACTTGGTCTTAGCTGGTCAGGCTGGAAAATGACAAGCTAAAACCATCTAAAACCAGCGTTACCAGCCTGGTTTAAGATGGACATAGCAGGTTTTGGCTGAGCTCCCAGCCTGGTCAAGTTGGTTTTAACTGGTCATCTCCCAGCCTGACCAGATAAGACCAGGCTGGAAATGGCTGGAAGCCGCTGGAAATGGATAATAACCACTCTAAAACCAGGCTGGTCGACCAGCACCAGCTAACCAGCCTGGGCTGGTTGAAGCAGTTTTTTTAGCAGGATTTTCTTTAATTTTAATAACTAATTTCTTTTGTTTCTGGCATGATTACAGTACATAATATTTTTATTTTGAAAGACACTAGTATTCTGCCTAAAGTGTAATTTCTTATGATAATATTAGGTTAAATTAGGTTAACTAGTTAGGTTAATTTGAAGCCAATCCAAAAATATATTAATTTCTAAAGGGGGCTAACGTTAATTTGACCTTAGAGGATGATTAAAAAATAAATAATAATATTAATAATAATAATAATATTTTATATATATATATATATATATATATATATATATATATATATATATATATATATATATATATATATATATATATATATATAATTATCATTTATAAATATTCCAGATATAAAAAATCAGACTTTCTCCAGAAAAGAAAAGTCCTTGCTCTGTTAAACATCACTTGGCAAATTTAATAATAATAATAATAATAATTAAAGCTGCAAGCAGCGATGATAGGGACCTCGCACACGGGCTCACCGCCGCCCGGTGGCCGTAGGACGACAGAGAACCGCGAACAATAATAATTTAAGCCGATACATAAAAAAATCTGAGAAAATCACAGATTTATGCCATACTTGCTCCCGTCAGCAGGTGGCGCTATGACTGTGACTCAAGATTGGCATGTAGATGTCTTCAGGAGAGGATTTTAATCAACCATGTGAATTTTCAGGCGGATCGGACATTGTTTGGCTGAGTTATAGGCAATTTTACTGTTGCCACCAGGTGGCGCTATGACTGTGACTCAATATTGGCAGGTAGTTGTCTTCAGGAGAGCAATCTTATCAACCATGTGAAGTTTTAGGCAGATCGGATATTGTTTGGCTGAGTTATAGGCAATTTTACTGTTGCCAGCAGGTGGCGCTATAACTGTATTGAGTTATTGGCATGTAAACATGTTCAGGTCAGGACATTTATCAAATGTGTGAGTTTTGAGGCAGATCGGATCATGCATGCCTGAGTTATAACAACTTGATGTTTGGTGGCGAATCATCAAAGTTTGCGAGTCCGCCACGGACACGCCCATCGACGAAAACTCTAGACCTTCACAATATATCATCGATACTGCTTTCAGATGACACCAGTCAAATTTGGTGCTGATATCATGAAATTTGTGGGAGGAGTTTGTTTCGCTGTAAATCATGTCATTTCCTGTAGCCAGCAGGTGGCGCTATAACTGTATTGGGATATTGGCATGTAAACGTGTTCAGGTCAGGACGGTTATCAAGCGCGTGAATTTTGAGGCAGATCGGATAATGCATGCCTGAGTTATAACAACTTGATGTTTCGTGGCGAGTCGTCAAAATTTACGAGGCCGCCACGGACACGCCCATCGACGAAAACTCTAAAGCTTCGCAATTTAACATCGCCAAGGCCTTTAGATGACATAACCCAATTTTGGTGTCGATCGGATCAAATCCCTAGGAGGAGTTCGTTAAAGTACAACGCCTGGAAATGGCAAAAACGCCACTTTTTCGCCGCAGGAAGCTATAAATATCCGACTTCCTGTTGGGTTTGAGATATCGCTCCTTGAGACTTTTTTGTAGGTCTTGGCATGTTTGAGGTGTGTGCCAATTTTCGTGCATGTGCGTGATTCGTGGCTCGGGGGCTTGTCCGTATCAATTTTCTAGGTGGCGCTGTCGAGTCATTTTGCCACGCCCACTTCCGAAGCCTATAATAAACGTAAATTTTCGCCACTTCTGGGGCGTGTGCAAATTTTCGTGAGTTTTCGGGCATGTTTAGACCCTCAAAATCGCGATTCATTCGGGAGAAGAATAATAATAATAATAATAATAATAATAATAATAATAATAATAATAATAATAATAATAATAATAATAATAAACGGAGCAAGTCCAATAGGGCCTTGCACCGTTCGGTGCTCGGTCCCTAATAATAATAATAATAATAATTTCACAGAGGAGCTAATACTTTCAGCTCAAACGCATAGCATATAGGCTAAGTCTGAAAATAGTCATAATGAAAACTATTATTATTATTATTATTTCCATACTAACGTATATAAAAAGTCTGAAACAACTTTTGTATGACATTACCTGGTTGCTGCAGACGTCCAAACAATCTCACATAAGCTTAAACACGACGCAGGACAACTTTTAAGAGTCATCAAGTCTCGTTTGTTATGATTTTGTTGTTTTATCTAAAAGCGGTCCAGCGTTGTAATCTGCTGCAAAAACATGCCTTGCCCTCACTAAAGTCCGTGTGGGAAACTATGAATCCGCTAGCGTATGTTAGCTGTTAAATATTAATTAGGTTGTCCTGACGTATTGCGAATATTTATGAGCTTGTAGTGCGCCCGTCTGATTCCTGAAGCCAAACTTTCTTTAGTTATCGTCATTAATGAATTCTTTTGAATGACAACGTGTGTGACTGTAAAGGGAGATGCACCATGAGCTACTGAGTAATAGCTATATTCGTCAGTTTAACCAGTCGGTCCACGTTAATAATATTAAAAATACGTTTAGCGGAGCCATATTGCGGTGAAGAACTACATTACCCAAGAGCCGTCAGGAACAGCCAATCAGAATTCAGAATTCTGCAGCGACCGCCCATTCCCTTAAAGTGACAGTTCGTCCAATTTTATTTTTATTTTATTTTTTGTCAATTACCCTGACGTGAACACAAAATAAGATAATATGAATAATAAAGAAGCATTTGGCATCCTTAGTAAGGTAAAAACATATAAAAATTCTATAAAAGTCAATTGTTACAGTCCATTTTTCTAAATAGGAATGTATGTTTTGTGTGTTCAACAGACGAATGAAACTCAAACAGGTTTGGAAACAAGCAGTGATTGAGGTAAACTTGGTATTATATTCGGACATTCAGATATTCTTTCTAATAATGTCATTTCCGAAAAGTATTCTTTGCGAATTCTAAGTGAAATCATATTAGCACCCAATGTAGGTGGACGACACGGAGGCTCAGTGGTCAGCACTATCACCACACAGCAAGAAGGTCGCTGGTTTGAGTCCCAGCTGGGTCAGCTGGCATTTCTGTGTGGAGTTTGCATGTTCTCCCCATGTTATTGTGCGCTTCCTCTGGGTGCTCCGGTTTCCCCCACAGTCCAAACGCATGCCCTATAGGGGAATTGGGAAAACTAAACTGACCGTAGTGAACGTGTGTGTATGGATGTTTCCCAGTACTGGGTTGCAGCTGGAAGAGCATCTGCTGCGTGAAACATATGCTGGATATGTTGGTGGTTCATTCTGCCGTGGCGACCGCTAATGAATAAAGGGACTAAGCTGAATGAAAATAAATGGCTATCTAGGCACAACATTGTTTACAGTCAAATAAATGGTGCTAATTTGTTTTCAAGTCACACTTACATCTGGCTGAATATTCGTGTTTAACAATATAGGGGCCATTAAATAAACAAATGTGCGAATATAAAACCAACTTTACCTCAGTCAAGCTGTAAATGATGGCAGATCCTTGTGTGTGCGCGTTAATAGTCCCTTTAAAGCAAACGTTTAAACTTTATTTGATTATTATTTGGTTGTTTTACAAACACCTCAATACTAAATTATATTATTTATATAAGAAATAATATAAATCGGGGGTGTCAAAGTCAGTTCCTGAAAGGCCGCAGCCCTATAGTTTAGTTCCAAACCTGCTTCAACACACTTGCCTGAAGGTTTCAAACAAGCCTGAAGGACTCAATTAGTACAATCAGGTGTCTTTAATTAGAGTTGGAAGTAAACTGTGCAGAGCTGCGGCCCTCCAGGAACCGAGTTTGACACCCCTGATAAAAATATAGCAACTTAAAAATAAAAGTATTATTTTGATCGCTTATAACACTGTCAACAACACTTATTGTAATTAATTAATTAGTATTATACACTGACATCCACAAGTGGTTAATTTGGTTTATGGCTAACATTTTAATGCACACTTTTAAAAAAATCATTAAATTAATCTGGAAATACTTATTTTCTGGATTAAATAAAACTGGGTTGGCCTTCTTGAACCAAATATGCCAAAAGATTAATTAATTAAGTACTGTTGATTATCATGAAACAAGATTTTAAGGCGTAGAGGACGTTAATGACCAAGCAGTACTATGAATTTCTGATCATTTACGCAGTTATTAATGTAAAACACAAAGATTTCTCTACAGCCAAAGCTTTTTACTGATTTTATGAAAGCACATCATATATAATATGTATATCAGCTCTTCTAAACAAGTCACAATTAATCAACCTTAGGCATAAAATACAGATGAATCAGCCAAGGTCTGTTTACATGCTCTCTTCATGAGTAATAATACTGTTTTTATTAATTTATTGTTATACACACTGTCCTCGAACTGCAAAAAGTCTGTACACTCTTAACTTGCATTTTATTCAGATAAACCTGAAGCCTTATATAATCAAAGATAACTCATGTACATTTTGAAGCAGTCACTGAAAGTTCATGGACAAGACAGTGGCTCAGTGGTTAGCACTGTCACCCTGAAGCAAGAAGTTTGCTGGTTCGAGTCCCGGCAGGGCCAGTTGGCTTTCCGAGTCTGCATGTTCTCCTCGTGTTGGCGTGGGTTTCCTCCACAGTCCAAACACATGCACTATAGGTGAATTGGGTAAACTAAACTAGTCAGAGTGTATGTGTGTGAATGAGTGTGTATGGGAGTTTTCCAGTACTGGGTTGCAGCTGCAAGGGCATCCGTTGCATAAAACATATGCTGGAATAGTTGGTGGATCATTCCACAGTGGCGACCCCAGATAAATAAGAGACTACGCTTGAGGAATATGAAAGTTCATTTTAATACTTCGCTTTATTTTCCCCAGTTCCGTAGTCTTTCCTGAACACGTACGACAGCTTCATCTACATATAATAACAGCAATAGACTATCAATCTGTCTATAATACAAATAAACACATGAATAAATAGAAAACATAATTATTTTAGGAAGTAAACATGGATAGTCACGTGCAGGTGAGGACGACACGATGTTTTGTAAATGCACAGCAAAAAATACTCACATTACTCAAACTCTCATACATCCGAAGCACACAAACGGACAATTCTTCACATTTCACAAGAATATCTCAGTATATCATTTCTTTTATATACATATTCTGAAGTATTTCCCAAGTTTTCAGTCATGTTTGATCAAAAAATCATGTGATTTATGTGAGAACAACTTTTTTTAGTTGTTTGTAACATCAGATGTTGTTTAGTGACAACACAAGGGTTGTTCTCTTGGAATAGATCCTCCACTATTTTAATATTTTTGCAGATTTAATGAACTGTAAGAGTAAAATCCCGATGAAGTAAATATTCTGAATCCTCCAGATGACTCCTGCAAGACACGAGAATGAATCACGATCATCGTAATCAACAAAGAAGGTCAAATAAGCTGATACGAGCACTAGTTTACCTCCATTTACTCCCAGTAGTACCGCAGATACCATATGGTTTCGTTTTTAAGCTGAGGGCCAAACAGAGGATTTGCTTGGGCCAGTATTGCCACTAACCAGCTGCAATTGATAAGAATAGGTCATTAAACATGTAGAAATATCTGTATATCATTTAGTACATAGACAGTAACATTGAAACATGCAATGTAAACACACCAAAACAAAGCTGATACACTTTAAGGTCCCGTAAAATTAAAATAACGTTTTTTTAGATGTTAATATCAGTATGTTATAGTCTTCAAGGACATCTATAAGCTAATGCGGTACAAAACAATATCAAAATATACGTTTAGAAGATATAAAACTGATATAAACATATAAAAATGGATCCCGTCTCCTCATAGTTCAGTTTCTCATCAAATCTTGACCAATCAAATGCTCTCTAGTATCTGACATGCCCCGCCCCCTTCAAGACGCTTCTCAGTTGCTTCTCATTTGATGCACTTGAGCTCAACCACTCTCACTGGCAGATCGGTGATAAAACAACAGGCTATTGGCTGCTTTTAAAAAGGGGAGGAGCTACTATATGCCCCTCCCTCTCTTCGTTTTTCATGTCAAACATTAAATTAAAAAATTTTACATTTCTAAGCACTTCATGAGACCTTTAAAGACGCCAGGAAGAACCAAACACAGGATACTCTGATAGTATAGAACAGTGTTTCTCAACCACGTTCCTGGAAGACCTCCAGCTCTGCACATTTTCCATGTCTTCTTAAGCAAATACGCCTGATTCATATCAACAGCTCATTAGCAGAGACTGAAAGACTTGTAATAAGTGTGACAGACAAAGGATACATCTAAAACATGCAGTGCTGGTGGTCCTCCAGGAACGTGGTTGGGAAACACTAGTATAGAAGAACCTTCTTTTTGGTTCCCCAAAGTCTTCAAAAATATAAATAACCTTTTTTCCCCATGATAAAGAATCATTTTGTGAAGAAATGTGTGTCAAAACATCTTAATACAACCATCAATGCCAATAAAGAGCTTTTGTTTTTATAAATTAATACTATTTTATCATGCAAGAATAAAAGTTTAATTTCTAAATAGCCAAAACATTCCTCAAAGTAGCAGAAATATCTTATACACTGAATAGACTATGAATAATTAACATTATATTTTCCCAGAATCAACAAATAACAGTAAGAAATGTTCTGTGGATTTTGTAAACTTTACAAAACTAAAGTGCTCAATGATAGAAGCAGCTTTGGTTGCTCATAAAGTTTTATAGTATAAAGTTATTCAAATAATAATGTATAATGTTGTAGATTTTAATAATCTAAATAACATTTTTTCCCAATATAAGGATCTTTTTGTGAAATAAAAAGGCTCCATGTATGCCTAAAAAGTTCCTACTAGAACCATCAAAGCCCACATGAAAAATACTATGGTCATTTATAGTAAATACTAGTGTTTTGAAATGTGTAATACTGTAAATATTATAGTATTTCACAATCATTTGTTAATGAATGTCTGAGTATACTGTAGTAATAACTATAGTAAACTGATAAACTGTAATAAATACTGTAGCTTCAGTTTTTACTACAGTAAACTGTGATGTAGTGTACTAGTATAAGTTACTATAGTACAGTATACTGTAGTAATAACTATAGTAAACTGATAAACTGTAATAAATACTGTAGCTTCAGTTTTTACTACAGTAAACTGATGTAGTGTACTAGTATAAGTTACTATAGTACAGTATACTGTAGTAATAACTATAGTAAACTGATAAACTGTACTAAATACTGTAGCTTTAGTTTTTACTACAGTAAACTATGATGTAGTGTACTAGTATAAGTTACTATAGTACAGTATACTGTAGTAATAACTATAGTAAACTGATAAACTGTAATAAATACTGTAGCTTCAGTTTTTACTACAGTAAACTGATGTAGTGTACTAGTATAAGTTACTATAGTACAGTATACTGTAGTAATAACTATAGTAAACTGATAAACTGTACTAAATACTGTAGCTTTAGTTTTTACTACAGTAAACTGTGATGTAGTGTACTAGTAACATTAACTATGGTACAGTATACTGTAGAATTAACTATAGTGAACTTTACTACAGTAAACTGTGATGTACTGTAGTGTAATATACCATATATTGTATTGGGTAATTTGTTTATATTTCTATAGTAGTTGTATTCCCATAAAGCTATAGCACACAATTACCACAGCAGATTAATTCAAGTACTGTACAATAGTATGGTTCAAAAAGTAATTTTTAGTAAATACTATAGTATCTTATTGAGGTATAATTGATTCTATATTAGCATTCTTTCATCTTTAAACAGTGACAACTTTTGACATGGACCCTAAATTGTTTACCACACTACTTTCGACTGAATTTTTGGTCTAAAATCGAGTGCAAGTATGACTTTAGCAAGTAAGTAACAAAGTTAGCACAGTTTAATTGACTGTGAACAATGCTGTATTTGATAGTCCTTGGCTGCTACTATGATTTCACTATATAAAATTAGCAAAGAATACTTTTCTGCCATTATATTATTAAGGGGAAAGTCCGAATGTGTGAATATAAAACCAACTTTACCTCAATTTTACCCGAATTAGTATCTTAGCATGTTAACAATACCTTATTTTAACCTGTTTTTATGAATGTATAATAAATTAGCATACACACATGACGGAATAATATCTTAATTACCAAAAATATTAGAAAAAATATGTTTTTATGAATGGTGAACAGATAAACTGTAATGAACACGGTATTTTTAGTTTTTACTATAGTAAACTGCGATGTAATGTACTAGTATTGTTAACTATAGTACAGTATACTGTAGTATTAAATATAATTAGAAAAGAATACTTTTCTGACATTGTTATTAAGGAGAAAGTCTGAATGTGTAAATATAAAACCAACTTTACCTCAATTTTACCCAAATTAATATCTTAGCATGTCAACAATAGCTTATTTTAACCTGTTTTTAGGAATGTATCATATATTAGCATACACACATGCCGAAATAATGTCTTAATTACTAAAAAATATTAGAAAATGTGTTCAAAAAACATCTTATACAGTTAATCGACAGTCTAAATGGACATTATTTTGTCAGTATACTCACAATAAATAGCAGCAAACTGCGGTCAGCACCAAACTGGTTATGATGACGCTGTAATAAAGATACGTCAAATATCAACATCTGAATAACATCGTAACAACATTCAAATGACATTGCTGTACTGTAAATGAATGGTTGTGTGTTTAAAGATGGATGGATCTCTGGGCCTGCTCCAGCATCTCTCCTCACCCTCTGTTCGGTCCTTTGGGTACTAAAAACGGGGCGACGATCCCGACCAAACCCCACAGTGTGGTGAAGCCGATCATGGGTAAAACCAGCGAGTGCGACACCATTGCGACTCTAGCGTTATTCTGGAAGTATTATTAAAATACAGCAGCGTTCAGTTCAATACAGCCCGAATACCTTCCCTAATCCTTCGCTCACGCCCACCTGCTCCTGATTGGACGGACGTTGGATGTTCTGAAACTCTATTGGTGGAAAGGAGCGTCACTCAAAGTCGAATACGCTGTGTTGACGTCTGTTGTAGTGATTTGACGCCAAGGCTTCGAAGCTTGAATATCTCCACACAGAGTTTATTTATTTATTATTATGTATTGATTGTTTATTATTTTTAAAGCATAATTTTTGCATGAAACAATCGAAAATATACATTTATTTCTTATTTATATTAATAGCAGCTGGGATATGCAACATGTCCACCTTTTCACCACAAGATGTCGATGTTGTGTGTTGTGTGAGGTTAGAAAGCTTCGAGTAATGAACCTTTTTACGATACACTTGAGGGGAACGCTTTGGTTTGGTGCTTCAGAAAGCTTCTTCACCATCACCATAGAATATAATACATTAAATATCGCATACCTTTTCTTTTTTATTGAAGCATATAACTGACAAGCATGCAGGATTATATGAT
Organism: Danio aesculapii; assembly: GCF_903798145.1. NCBI lineage: Eukaryota > Metazoa > Chordata > Actinopteri > Cypriniformes > Danionidae > Danio > Danio aesculapii. Next base: position 37,000,974 of record NC_079456.1, read on the forward strand.
AACATATGTAACAGTCATACAAAACTTAGTGATGCAGAACATAGATTAAATAAATAAAAAAATGCAGGATTATATATATGGGGGGATCCATTATATTTAAATTATTAGATTGTAAAGATTTTCTTTAATTATTAGAGAGGTTTTACAGCCTTCTTGTTTCTTGAGGTCAAAGAATTATAAAAGATTTTATAATTTTCACAGAAAAAATTAAATACACGTAGAAATATCTGTATATTAATTAGTACATCGACAGTAACGTTGAAACATGCAATGTAAACACACCAAAACAAAGCTGATACACTTTAAGGTCCCGTAAAATTAAAACACCGTTTTTTTAGATGTTAATATCAGTATGTTATCGTCTTCAATGACATCTATAAGCTAGTGCGGTACAAAACAATATCAAAATATACATTTAGAAGATATAAAACTGATATAAACATATAACAATCCCTTCTCCTCATACTTCAGTTTCTCATCAAATCTTGACCAATCAAATGCTCTCTAGTATCCGACATGCCCCGCCCCCTTCAAGACGCTTTTCACTATTTATTATTATGTATTGATTGTTTATTATTTTTTAAATCATAATTTTACATGAATCAATCACAATTATACATATATTTCTTATTTATATTCAATGCAACTGGTCCTTTTTGGGGACATGCAACATATGTTCAGCTTTTTTACAAGATGTTGACTTGTGTGCTGTGTTAGAAAGCGAGTAATATAGCAGGACTTCTGTCTTGTGTTTTGTTTCAGTTTAATAGCCTCTGAGCAGCATTTATGGATCTCTGCAGCCATCTGCTGGACAATTCATAAAGGTTTTGTTTCCCCCAGAATAAAAATATACAAAAAATTGTGCCTATATACATAACAAAAGTTAAATGTCTTACAAAATAATGCTAAAAAGTTACAAATGTCCTTAATAATAATAAAAAAACATGTATACAATTTAAATGATTATTAACTAATGAAAGACAGAAAATCTAAATAAAAGTACTATTTAGTGAATGTCCTCATACCTTTTTCAAATATTCTATCATTATAATTATTACTATTATTTTTTTCTGACGTTAATGCTTCGCTTTTTATCGGAATAATCTTATAAAAAGGGAAATATGGTCAAAAACGCAGTCAACTACTACTCCACTTTGTTGAGTGTACTATAGTACAGTTGTGGTGTCCTTAAACTGCTGTTGTGTGAAGGATTTACCTCCAACATTAATCTCCAACACACTCTCCTAGACGTTTCCATCCCTTGTTTAGCTGCTTCAGAAGTGTTTAATTGTTTAGCTGGAGATAAACTGGCCCTCAGGAAAATAATTTTGCCTCCATTGAGATTTTGGAGCCTTCAAGAAGACATCTTTTCCAGGGACGCCCATGCATATTTTAAAAAGACAATGCAAAACCACATTCTGCACATATTTGGAGGAAGTGGATACAGATACTTGACTGGCCTGCCTGCAGTCCTGACCTGTCTCCAATAGAGAATGTGTGGCACAAATGGCAACAACAAAGACCCTGTACTGTTGCCCACCTTAAGACTTGTTTGAAGGAAGAATAGGACAAAATGACTCCTGTAACACTTCATCACTTGGTGTCTTCACTCCCTCAACGTCTTTTAAGTGTTGTGGAAAGGAATGACAACACTACAAGGTGGTAAATGCTTTACTGCTACGTTTTTTGGGCTTCTCAGCACACAGTTAGTCCCACAGTGATTTTGACAAATGATTTTGGTATTAATGCATGACAGAATATTACGTATTCTTACATATATTACTATCTATTTGTCCATATATTTGTGCTTTGGTGCTCCGTCAAGACTGGCTGAACTGTGCTGCATTCTGAAAACATCTTCGTTCAACTTCATCTTTCCCCAGCTCCCAAAGACGGCTGAGATGCTGCACACATTTCTTAGAAGCCATCCGCACGTATTCCTCATTCTCCGGCTGCTGGATTACAGTGTAGCGGGCTATAACAAGAGACTGGCAAAACCGACACAGAACCAGCCAGTAGAGCGAGTCTCTTTCTGCCTCGTTGAGAGGGAAAACACTTTCCCATCCTGCCACCACTGGCCCTCCAACATCTAACGGATTGGGACTTTCAGTCATCATGTACCTGATAGTGATGGCCAGCTCGAATATGAAATACCCACAGCTCATGTCTGCAAAATCAAGAATTCCAGAGATTGCATATTTTGAGGGTCCATCTTGATTTACCAAGAGATTACGGTCATTTAAGTCTCCGTGGTTGATGCCTGCAATAAAAACAAATAAGAATAAAACATGTTGACTTTACAATCAAATTACAACCCTAAATCAGAAAAGGTTAGGACAGTATGGAAAACACAAATAATAAAATAGTAGTGATTTCCAAACTTACTTGTATTTCATTGCAGACAATATGAACACAAAATATTTCATGTTTTGTCTGATCAACTTTATTTCCTTTCCTGTCATTCAGACCTGCAACACATTCCAAACAAAGTTCGGACAGGAGCAGTTTAGGGCTGGTAATCAGGTAAATTGGTGAACTAATGATGTGATGTCAACAGGTGATTGTAATTCTGATTGATACAAAAGCAGCATCCAAGAAAGGTCTAGTCCTTTAGGAGCAAAGATGGGCCGAGGATCGCCGGTTTGCCAACAAATACATGAGAAAATGATTGAAATGTTTAAAAACAATGTTCCTCAGAGAAACAGAGGAAGACATTTGGATATTTCACCTTCAGCAGTGCAGAACATCATTAAAAGATTCAAGGAATCTGGAAAAATTTCAGTGCGTAAAGGACAAGAGCGCAAGCCTAAGCTTAACAACCGTGATCTCCGATCCCTCAGGGGGCGCTGCATCAAGAATCATCACTCATCTATAAGCGATATCACCACATGGGCTCAGGACTACTGCGGCAAACCTTTGTCGAGTACCACAATACGTAGTAACATCCACAAATGCCAGTTGAAACTGTACTGTGCCAAAAGGAAGCCCTATGTTAACAGTGTCCAGAAGCGCCGTCAACTTATCTGGGCTTGGAGGCATCTGGGATGGACCATCACACAGTAGAGATGCGTACTGTGGTCAGATGAATCAGTATTTCAGGTATTTTTGGGAGAAACGGACAAAGAATAAATGGATCATCCAGACTGTTACCAGCAACAAGTCCAGAATCCAGGGACAGCCATGGTCTGGGGTTGTGTCAGTGCCCTTGGCAAAGGTAACGTGCACTTCTGTGATGCTCCATTAATGCTGAAAAGCACACAGAGATTTTGGAGCACAATCTGCTGTCTTCTTTACCAGGGACGCCCATGCATATTTCAAGACAAGACAATGCAAAACCACATTCTGCACACATTACACAGTCCTGGCTGCGGAGAAAAAGAGTACAGGTACTTGACTGGCCTGCCTGCAGTCCCGACCTGTCTCCAACTGAGAATGTGCGGCGCATTTTGGAGCACAAAATGTGACAATGAAGACCCTGTACTGTTGCCCAACTTAAGACTTGTTTGCTGGAATAATGGGACAAATTCAAACCTGAAACACTTCATCACTTGTTGTCTTTAGTCCTTAAACGTCTCTTAAGTGTTGTGAAAAGGAATGGCAACATTACAAAGTGGTAAATGCTTTACTGTTTCAGCTTTTTTGAAATGTGTTGCAAGATCTAAAATTGTAATACGTGTTTATTTAAAAACAAAAGCGATATAAATCACGAGGAACACATTAAATAATGTTTGTTGTATTGTCTGCAATGTCGAAGTAAATTTAGAAATCACTCCTTTCTTTTTTATTTACATTTTCCATGCTGTCCTAACTTTTTCTGATTTTGGGTTTTAAAAAAATCTAAATAACAACTTACACTTGCGAAACAGTGGTAGTTTTGGCCTGACTTGGACCTGGTACTGCTCCATAACTGCTTCAACAACCTTTTGTACCGGATCCCCATCCATCACATGAATATACTGGTTTAGGAGTGGAATGCTGGCGAGACTCCAAATAAAATTGTCTCTGTGAAGGACACTGATGTTTGGATGCTCCATCTTTCCAAGAAGCGGTGAGAAAACAAACAGTACAGGATATAAATTGGGAAATAATAAGTACAAATAACGATGATAAATAATCAATATGAATAATAATGTAATGCAGTAAGAGATCTTACTTGCAGTAAAACTGTATCCAAAGTGGCGGCCATTTTCCCAATGTCGTACAGAATCTGAGTGTTGATGGAAATTTTTGATATGGTAGTGCCAGGCAAGTAGGTCAGCAGTCGGACTAAATATATCTGTGTGCCAAAACCACAATCTGCAATACAAGCAATCAATTAAACTCTTGATTATCATTTGACCTACAACAACTTTGTGTTGTATTTACAATTTGCAGTATTCCTACCAATTTCCTCTAAGCTCATCAGTTGTCCAGTCAGTGTGGGTAAAGCGGTCTGCGCAGGAAGGCCTCTTTGGTGTAAGAAGGTCATCGAGTAATTCTGCAACTCAATAACAGCAGTGTCTTGGCTGTCTGCGGAGTTCATTGCTTTTAAGACATATTCTCCACCCTCACTGGAGACCACATGGAAGTTCTGATCAATATAGCTTGGCAGTGGTCGAATGACAGACGTGGTTAACCCATAGAGTCGCTTGAGAATGTCTGTAACCTGTGAATGGCTGAGATTTGGCTTTGATTCTTTCGTTGACATGCCTGAGGATGAAAAAAAGAGGTTATTGTCACGTGTGTGGTTGGGGAAAGAACAAGGACTGAATTACAGTCAATAATGGGTATTTATTAAGTGTAAAAAAAAATTAAAAAGGAAACAAAAACAACCTTGGGGGGGGGGGGGACATAAGTTAAACACAAAAACAAACATGACTGGGCTGGCAGGGAGGAGCAGGGCTGGACAAGACAAGCAGGTGCGCGCATGGCACAAGAGCATCTGAGACGGCGCTCGTACAAAGACGAATACAACGACAGAAAATAAGTGCTTAACCCGAGAATACTCGAGGCACAACATGATAGCAACCCAGGCTCATTCTGAGAACGTAGTCCTGTGGACGTTTCTGGAGACTGCGAAATACGTCCCGGGAGGTACGTATTTTTGCAGTTTTTGTTTTCGCGAATCCGCGAGAGGCCGCTGTGGCGCTTTTTTACGTCTCGAACATCTCTCGCGAGCGCCGTTTGTACCCGCACCGTTCTCGCGTAAACCCGCTAGAGGCCGCTGTCGAACGACCTTCCGCCTGTCTGCCTGGATGACAGAATGATTGACCGTGCGACCGGCCAATCGGCTGACCCACCCTCCTCCGTCCCTAAATCCAACCAACGACGATTCACAAAAGCCGTCCAGAAAAAGAAAAGCCCTCGTCTGATTTTTACCACGTTTTCGGATTTTGACCACATTCTCACCCTGTGACGAACTTGTTCGCTTCATTTTTTGGATTTTGTTTTTGTTTTCTTACCTGATTTCTGGAACCGCTCTTCCCCGGACTCGAACCCGGTCGTCGTGGTCAGCCCCTCTCTCCGACTCGAGTTCGCCAAAGTACACGAAGAGCTAACCGGACAAACTGGTTGCAGCAGGAAAGCCCTCCACACGGAGGCGAGCGGCCGGCCGGCTGCCAAGCGCCGAAAGGAACGGCGTCACACCGCCCCGCAGCGTTCGCTTAAAAAATTAAATGCAGCCGTACATACCCCCGGCTACGTATTTCGCGTAATTCTCCAGAAACGTCCACGGGACTACGTTTTCAGAATGAGCCTGGGTTGCATAATAGACAAGACAGAATCCGGACAATTATTGGCACATCATTTCTTAAAGTCCACATGAACTGGAAGCTGCGACCATTTCTTGTCATATCGTGACGCAGTTAGAGAAACAGAATATTAAATGAGAAAACAGTGGGCGTGGCTTGTTTTTTTCTACTGCAAGCTGATTGGATGTAGTAAAGTAGGCATTTCATTCTGAAAGATTGGGAAAAGAGTTTGGGGAGAGTTATTACAACCGAACAGACTCCTCCTACTCACCATTTCTGTTTGTTGTCATACGCTGACAGTTGGAGGGGCAATTTAAGGGCAAACATTTCTTACGTCATGTCAACGCTTTCCATTCACTTTGATTGGGTGATGTCTAGCATTGCTAAACTGAATTGTGAATACGTCAGCACCGCTTCAGCCACGTTGCTCGCTGCAGAAGTTGGGAATTTCTTTTCAAGCCAATCAGATCGCTTTATGCACATACCCTAGCTCAGACAGTAGCTGCCTGTGGACTAATTTTATTGGCTGATGCAGCTATGACCATCGCATCAGCCCTAACTTTAGACACGCCCTCCATCAAGCTGTGACGCTGAAGTAGGGCTGCACGATTAATCAGAAAAAGATCACGATCTCGATTCGACCCTCCCACACAATCTTAATCCAGCATCTCTACGAGTCATCCAATTATATTTACACGTTTGGAGGCGGTCGCACGAGTGTTATTAACAGGTAATAAAGCAGTAAATAACGTTCAGTTTGTTGCACAGAGTGAGCGTTTGGAAGCTGCGTGGGAAGAATGATTTCCATTCTCAAAGTGACGGCAGCTATGACATGAGCGCACTCGGCAGTGAAAGTGAAACTAAAAGCGCGAACATCATTTAAATGATCATACGCAGTGTAAAGTTATGCTTATAACAAGCATTTGATATGTTTTTTTTTCTTTCATAGCGAACACAGAGTGTCGTGCAGGAGAATAAATGTCTAACAGTGTCAGTATAACTACTCTAGCCAACCCAGGCTCATTCTGAGAACGTAGTCCCGGGGACGTTTCTGGAGACCGCGAAATACGTCCCGGGAGGAACGTATTTTTGCAGTTTTTGTTTTCGCGAGTCCGCGAGAGGCCGCTGTGCGCACTTTTTCCCGCGCCGTTCTCGTGTAAACCCGCTAGAGGCAGCTGTTGAACGACCTTCCGCCTGTCTGCCTGGATGACAGGATGATTCACCAACGACGATTCACAAAAGCCATCCAGAAAAAGAAAAGCCCTCGTCGGATTTTTACCACGTTTTCAGATTTTGACCACATTCTCACCCTGTGATTAACTTGTTCGCTTCATTTTTTGCATTTTGTTTTTGTTTTCTTACCTGATTTCTGGAACTGCTCTTCCCTGGACTCGAACCCGGTCGTCGTCGTCGTGGTCAGCCCCTCTCTGCGCCTCGAGTCCGCCAAAGTACACAAAGAGCTAACCGGACAAACCAGTTGCAGGAGGAAAGCGCTCCACATGGAGGCGAGCTGCCGGCCGGCAAGCGTCGAAAGGAACGACGTCACACCGCCCCGCAGCGTTCACTTAAAAAAATGAAATGCAGCCGTACGTACCCTCGGCTACGTATTTCGCAGTCGCCAGAAACGTCCATGGGACTACGTTCTCAGAATGAGCCTGGGTTGACTCTAGCCTATATAATGATGAATATAATACAAGAGGGAATCTGATAATGACAAATGTTTAATTTTACCAGTGAAAAAATGGTCTAATAATGTTGTCAATGACAAACGATAAGCACATATCTCAAATAATTCAACTTCAGAATTATGAATAGTTGTATTCTAATGTCATCACTTAACTGTGAATTAACAACCAGACCAAATTTAAAGTCTGTTCAAGTCTACTATTCTATGTCTATACAAAATGTAGCATTTTAACCATCAGTAGACCTACACATAGGCCTAATATTGTTATTGTTGTTTTCCCGTATGTTTGACAAATACAATAATAATGGCCTACTCCTATTGACCTTTATTTTACATCTACAGAATCGGGAGAAAATCGTGATCTTGATTTTAAGCCAAAAAAAAGTCGTCACTCTCATTTTAGCCGGAATCGTGCAGCTCTATCCTGAAGCCCTGTGTGAATCGGGCGTGAATGACATGCACAGGTGAAGCGTTCACAGCAAAACTAGCAATGCGAGCTAACAAAATCAAATGGTCAGTTTTGATTTAATTTTGTGCTGGATGTAAAAGAAGTGGATCAAATAATAAATCAATCAAAAGATGAATAACATTTTAAGGTTAAATCTATTGCAAAACTACATAAAGATTTATCAATATAAGCAACATCTAATTAAACACTGATGAACCTGCTTTAACGCTTCATTTATAACCACCAACACAACCTGTTTTATCAGTTGTATATTCATAATTGAGTTGATTGGTACGATAAACAGAAATTAATGATAGAAAATTAATATTGTTTATTTTATTTATTTATTTTTAATTATTCATGAATGACAAAATACAACCACAATCAGGAGATCAATATAAGAGAGGGAAAATACAAGTTACATTAACTGCAGAGAGAAAAAAGACTTACCAAAAAAAAAAAGAGTAAGTAATTACAAGTATATGAAAATAAATCAATTAAGAACATTACAGCAAAGCTAAATCAATAGACAGTTTGACAGTTTTTCATATAGTACCGAAAGTCTGACACGGTTTTTGTTGTTAGCCTACACATACGGAAAGATTTGAGCAGAAAAAATGTCTGGTTTTAGGCCTATCGTCTTTTATATTGTCAGTTAATTATTACGCTTTGTTTACATTTTCACACGGGTAAACAAGCCTCCGGAACGAGCTAGTGTCGATTATGTACAAAACAGAATGATAATAACAGTGTAAAAAAGGTATAACTGTTAAAACAGAGCTCAAAGTAACAGTACCGGGCAGTGATGCAGGTCCTGCTGCTGGACTAGTCCGAATTCAGTCAAAGCTCGTTCAGTTGCCGGAAAAAAGCGAGAGCTGTTGATGAGGATATGTGGATGAACCGGTTTAATTTCAGTGTTCCTGTTCAAGTGAAGTAGCTGACAGAGTTTTTGACCACATTTCACTTTCATAAGGATTATTTCAGTAAGAAGTGAAGCATTGAGGTCAGAAAAAATAAAGTAAATAATAATTATGATAGAATATTTAGAAATACAAAGGTATGAGGACTTTAAAATATTTTTATTTAGATTTTTCTGATGTTTTATTTATTTATATATTAATTTCTAATACATTTATGTTGTTTTGTGATGTAATACGGACATTTTTAACATTTATTTTGTAAGACATTTAACTTTTTTTAATGTTCATGGCACATAAACTGTATTTTTATTCTGGGAAAAACAAAAACCTTTCATAAATTGTCCAGCAGATGGCTGCAGAGCTCCACAAATGCTGCTTACAAAACAATCCTGCTATATTTACGTGCGTATCCACAGCTGTATCTCTTCTAGACATTAAACTATATACTGTTCGCTTATGTATCTGATACACTTAAAGGATTATTTGGAGTACGACAAGGAGGTTTACATTCACCTGCTATTTTTAATGCATGAATGAGTTGTCTGAGGAATTAAGTGACTGACTGGCTGTGTGCTTGGTGATGCTATAATAAATCATTACATGTATGCTGATGATTTGGTTATATATTCCACAAGTAGCGCTGGTTTTCACTGATTATTATGGGCAGAGATATGACTTGCAATATAATTCATGTTTACATGATGCGTAGAACCAAAGAAGATATTATATTTCCACGTTTTTATTTGCCAGAGCAAGTTTTATATGTGAGTTAAACTGTTATATATTTAGGGCATGTCTTTACAGAGTGCAACAAAACAAAAGCCAAAAATCCTGCTGTTTTGATGTGTGTATCCACAGCTGTATCCCTTCTAGCCATTACCCACACATAAACTAAAACTGTTCACATTATGAAAAGGGGGTTTGGGGAGTCATGGAGTCCATCAGCTGTACACCCAGTAAATCCTTCAGTAACATTAGTAAAATTGTGTATTTATTTCATTACTTGTAAACTCAAATAAGCTTTAAGGGGCAGCTTAAATATTTTATGTTCAATCTGCTTAAATTTGTAAAAACTATGAAGTGAACTTAATCGATTTGTGTTGGGACGACATGAATGAATTGAGTGGAACTCATTATCTTTTACAGTGTATATTACTTGCTAATATCTATGCTATTGTACTGTATATTTTGCTCTCATTTATATCTTTATCTGTCATGTCAGATAAGAAAACAACAGGAGTGGACTTAACCAATAAGCTAGGTAAGCAGCCGCTTAAGACCCCGGGGAATTAGGGCCCCCCGATCAATGCCAAATAGCCTCTATTAATCATATTGTTATTTATAAAATGTTGTGAAGTCTGTCTATTTCATCTAGCAACTATCATTGAGTTGGCAACACTAGTCTGCCAGCAGTCAGAGTAGTAGGTAGAATTGAATCCGGTGATTCTGCTTTCTGGCTGAAACAGCGGTCAGATGATGAGCTGGTTAAGAGAGGGCCTGTTTAAATAAAATAACACGTCCCAGTGGAAATGAATGGCAGCCAATTCACAAACGGCAAGTATTTAATATATATGAAAAATGGTGACAAGAATAACAACATCTTCAACAGTATCCATCTAGAAATCTGTAAATAAAGCATGATGGAAGAGGTTGTGTCCGCAGCATCAATAGCTGCTGATGAATGTAAAAAACCCTGATTGCTGAATCAGAAAATAAAGAGTTTAACTCTCCAAGAGCTGTTTCAGTGCTGGACGCGTATTTAAAAGCAGATAAAAACACACATGATGGTCTCATGTTGGTGATCTGCGGCTCAGATTAATCCAGAGATTCTCCTCTTCATCTGTTGATTCCCCCGATCCTTCGTTCATAAATCAGCCTCTGCGAACACACCAGTGCAGCATTACAACAAACACAAGGGATCTGTTTCTCCTACAAAGCCAGGAGGATGTTTTATGATTCAAATGTGAGATGTTTTTAAAACTAGTTACGTTTAGCAACCAAACAGTGCACTGTCAAGAGTTCAGCCACGCGCTCCTGCTCTGTTATTTCGATTTCTGACATATTATAGCTATATATCAGGGTTCACATGTGCTTCTTAGTTTTCATTGTTTATTATTGATCTGTATTAGCATGAGAGAGATGAGAGAAATAGTCCAGCACAGAGCTTTTTTTAAAGATTACTTGTAGACAGTCTACTTTATCTGTATGCAACACTTGCCTTTATATCCAGTTTAAACCTCTTTCCTGCAGCGCCAGGCAATCAGGGCTCCTGCCACCATCACAATCACCATCACCATCAGACAGATCAGGGCTATATGAAGTGGGTTCAGACCTGTTTCTGTAATAGACAAAGAGAGACAGTCATTAGTGAAAACAGTAAAACTGTGACCTCTGCCACATTACAAAATCAGATTTATTAATATTAAGTGCTGCTATAATTATAAATGTATAATAATACTGCACTTTTATAGGTTATGGCTAAAATCAATCATTTTTTTTTATATTTACTGTTATATAACTGTTTCAGATTGTTTTCATTGTTATGTTGTTAGTTTTTATTGATATTTTTGGCATTTAAAGCACATTTAAAAGTGTATTTAAAAAGATTTTACAAAAATGAAAAGCAAATACTGACGTTTTTCTAAATCTTTAAGACTTTTATTTTATCATTGAAACAAAAAGTGTAAAGCTTAATATCCTCTCCTCTTGTGGACCATCTACTAAACTGGCTGATTCAGAGAGACCTGCTCATGGTGTGATAGTAAAGCTCTGTGTTTGTACAGTAGTGCACAGTAAAACCCTGCAGAAATACATTCACTCATACCTGCACATGACTGACAGAGTTCAGATCTGCTGAGGGGTTTAGTCTGGGTGCTGATTGAGTTGTTCACCACACATCTGTATTCATTAATGTCTTCATAATTCCCCTTTAGATGCAGAGGGATGCTGTTGTTGGGATCAGAGATGTGGATGGAGGACAGTAAGCGGTCTTTTTTGTACCAGGAGAGAGTCGTCTGTGTCTCGTTCACTGAACACAGCAGGAAACACTGAGAGCATGAGGAGTTCTCTGATTGGTGGACTGTGGGAATGGGAAGAGGATCTGGAAAAGGCAGAATAAAGGTTCAATGTGAAAAATAGGCAAGAATGCAGGGTTCAACGCTAGGGATTTTTTCAAATTTTCACTTGTCCTGCCAAAATGTTCAAGTTAATAGCTGTTTCTTAGCCACATATTTCAAATAATGCGTCAAAAGCCAAACATAACTGGATGCATACACTTTTTATTCAGCATAACTTTACTTTAAATACAACTGACAATTTAAAAAATTACAATTGTGATGTAAACAAATTTGATAGTGTGTGTGTGTGTGTATATATATATATCAACACTCTGGTGCGATTTGGCCACTAGATGGCGTGGCGGCCATTTTGGAATGAAAATTCCAATAGAACAACAGCATATTATAAGTCTACAAGTAAGTACAAGTACACTTACAACTAAGTGTTGTATTGTCGTCTTTCAGGTTGTATATTAGCTTTAATCTGCTTTTTAAATAAATAAATAAATAAAAAACAAAGCGCGACAGCAATAAGCTCCAATGGACAGTCGATCGCTTTCACTCCAAAATGGCGGAATCCGGGGCTGTTGCAATTGAACATTCTATTGAGTTTCGCCTCTTGGTCATTCTAAGCTCTTTATATTTATGTAGTAGTCCACCCCATTTAGAGCATCATTATGGACATTTTACATTATAACTAATGTTGTACAAATGATGGATCTGTGACAGAGAAACTGCGGTTTTGGGAAACACTCGTCACCACATCGCTCTTTTCCCAAACGATACATCGTAATGCATAGTTCAGCCTGCATAGTTGCACCCAGGAACCATCCTACTGTCCCGAGCATCTTGCACGCTGGCCCCGGGCCATCTGGCATTCCTTATTGTCGAGTCCTGGAATGTGGTTTGTCAGTGGATGTTTAGTAAGTAACATTGCGCAACACTTTTATCAAGGCTGAAAACACGGCTTTTGTTCAGATTTATTTTGTCAATCGCGTCCAGATAAATTTAGCACCATCTGGAGAGGATATGGCTTCACCTGTCCCTCATGTTTTTCTTTGTGTTTGAGTATGCGGCCAGTGATTTACAGTTAGGATGGGGTTGCTGTCAGCTTTGATTTTAAGGCATTATGAGTTTTTAATACTTTATTAGTTCTGTGTTGGTCTTGCTGGGACTAAGATGCGCCAACTCTTTTGACCTCTTAGATTAACTACACTGTAATTGAGAAAAGACTTTAAAGATATATAAGATAATTTACTCACCATAGAAAGTAACATTGAACTCTTTGGTTGACAGCTTGAAGCTTTTGTTGATGATCTGCAGTTTGTAAAGTCCGCTGAGTTCATCACTGATGTTGATGAAGGTGAGAGATCCGGTCTGATTGTCGATCTGCAGTCCGTCTCTGAGACTCTCAGTAATCCAGCATGATGGAGATTTATCTGCGTTTACCTGTCGACATTGAGCTATTTTACTGTCTTTAGGTCCATAAAACCAAATAATCTGATGATACTCTTTGACTCCAGTGTGTAGAGTTGGAGTTTCTCCTCTCACCGCCTTCACTTCTTCAGTCTCAACACCAAACACACCTGGAAAACACAATCAATCAAAGATCAAATTAAATACTCAGTATAAAAGTATCAGTTAGGAAACTAGAAGAGTAATGACCGTTTCAATGTAAGTGCTTTCAGCATAAACCTATAAGGAGCCAAAATAATAAGAGTGCTTTGCTAAGACAAACAGCACAGACACATACAGTATTTATAACATGTTATACTCCACTCAATAGTAGCAGCAGGAGTTTGTATTATGAAAGAAGAATTCAAATCACTTAGTCACATCATCGGCAGCACATGTGATATGATGTGTGAAAGCTTAGGTGAAGGCTTCAGACAGTGCAACATACACATTCTTAAAGATGATATACATTCACACCGAGTCCTAACAGCATGCGACGTGACAAGACTCCAGCAACAAGCAATTTTGTCTGTCTGTCTGTACCAAACACAACACGACAGAATGTTTTTAAATAAAAAAGTCTTGTTTATTGATGAGTGCTGTGCAACCCTGGATGCCCACTGACCTCTATAAAAGGCATGATAGACCAATTAGTGCATGATGACTGTACCATATCTGTTGCTCCACAGACAATTCCCTTGGTCAGCTCAACACCGTATGGGGTGGCTCGTTTGCCACCGGCAGTCTCAAAGTCAAGTTAATGTCACTCATAATGCTGCACCCGCACTTGCTCAACCCTATGTGGGTGATATGAGTGTCACAACTGCACTTACCTCTTTACATTATCAGTCACGACTTAAACCCTGTGTTTGTTGCGGATGGTTCCTTAAATCCAGAGGAATGGCTTTAATTGCTAAATGTTTCCTGTTTGTCAGATCTGGGCCACAAATAAGCCAAAGAAATACCACATATTAGCCAGAATTCAACCAAACGTACAAGAATTGACCCGATTCTGTGCCACACTTTGCTTTTATTCTGGCCCAAATCTGGCCTATTACTTTTAATAATGGATTAAACATTGGTAAACAGTGAATTATATTATTTCATCACAGGTTGTGCCTCATTTCATTTTGTTTGCTGTAATGAACAAACTTTTCAGGCAAAGTTCTTAAAAGTTACAGCAGCCCAAAAGAAAGTTTATATTTAGAGGTTCAGGGCTGAGCCCAACTCAAGCAAACACTTTCCTCCATGATGGTGACTTTAGTCTATGGGGTCCACATATGTTTTAAGATACCTGGCCCACATTTGCCATATCTCCTCTGGGTCGCTTTAGGCTCACAGCCACAATAGCCAGGGCTAACTGTGCCAAATATTTGCCAAAAGTTGCCCACATTTGTTTTAGGATAACTGGGCCACATTTGCCATATCTTGTTTGGGCCACTATAGGCTCAAATGCACATTAGTCAGAGCTTACTGTGCTGAATATTTGCCAAAAGTGGCCCACATATGTTTTAGGATAACTGGGCCCCATTTGCCATATCTTCTTTGGGCCACTATAGGCATAAATGCACATTAGTCAGAGCTTACTGCGCTAAATATTTGCCAAAAGTGGCCCACATATGTTTTAAAATAACTGGGCCACCTTTGCCATATTTTCCCTGGGCCACATTAGACTTACAGCCGCAATAGCCAGAGCTTACTGTACCAAATATTTGACAAAAGTGGCCCACATATGTTTTAAAACAACTGGGCCACATTTGCCATATTTTCCCTGGGCCACATTAGGCTCACAGCCGCAATAGCCAGAGCTTACTGTACCAAATATTTGACAAAAGTGGTCCACATGTTTTATATTAACTGCGCCACATTTGCACCTACACGTGTGAGCCACTTTAGGTTCAGACCCAGATTACTCTTAAATGACTATGCCACTATTTTGCCAACTGCGGCCCACATTTGTTCTCTGTCATTTGGACCAAATTGATAATTTTCCACATGGGCCATATCTTCTTTGGGCCACTATAGGCTCAAATGCACATTAGTCAGAGCTTACTGTGCTGAATATTTGCCAAAAGTGGCCTACATATGTTTTAAAATAACTGGGCCACATTTGCCATATTTTCCCTGGGCCACATTAGGCTCACAGCCGCAATAGCCAGAGCTTACTGTACCAAATATTTGACAAAAGTGGTCCACATGTTTTAAGATAACTGGGCCACATTTACACCTACACGTGTGAGCCACTTTAGGTTCAGACCCAGATTACTCTTAAATGACTATGCCACTATTTTGCCAACTGCGGCCCACATTTGTTCTCTGTCATTTGGACCAAATTGATCATTTTCCACATGGGCCACATTAGGCTCACATTCAGATTACATTTTGACATAAGTGCCTAAACTTTGCCTTAAATGGCCCATACACAAATTTGAATCTTTGCCCCCCTCTTTGCCATTGTACAGGTGGGCCACTTCAGGCTCACATTCATTTTGTCTGGGCTGAAGGAATACCACCAGTGCCGTATAACTGCCTAAAGTGGCCCACATTCATATGCTATCTGGGTCATTCCCACAGAGGAGGCTTTATGACTTGTACTGCAGCCAAACCCAGGGATAGAGGTAATGTTGGTTTTATATTCAGATATTCAGACATTCTCTTTAATAATATCATTTCAGAAAAGTATTCTTTGCAAGTTTTAAATAGGGAAAATGACTATCAAAGTACAGCATTGTTCACAGTGAATTAGATAGTGTTGATGTTGTTTAGAAGTCATACTTGCATGCTAATTCCGATTGAATATTCAAAGTAACATGGTAAACAATATAGAGATTGCTAAATGAACTAATGTGCGAACATAAAACCAACCTCTACCTCCCACGGAGCGACCTAACAGGCGGGAGCGTCACTCGAAAGCAGCGTGCTGCACACTTGGTAATGTCATGACTTAGCACGTCAGCCCTCACACTCACAACAAAAGGAAACCATAAGTGTAAGTAATATTTAAATGCGGTGTAAATCGCAGTCAAGCGTGACTGAACAATAGGCTATTTCTGCACTTTTATACATAATAATCCTCCATGATTACATTACACACACTGAACCGCGCGTCTAAATAATAACACACGATCAATAGGACCCCCTCAGTATCTGCGGTTCCGAGAGAGACGGTCGCGCTATCTGTGCTTTAAATTGTAGTGCGCGTCTACTCTGTGTTTTGCGGTAGATTAAAGACGCGTGTGTTTAATGCGCGGCAGTTTTATAATCTTGTTTCACTTTTATTCGCGTAAATGAATTCAAATGAGGGATAATAAAAAATCGTCACTTTTGTTCATATTTGGGTATATAATAATCATGAATTTGCATGTAGGCTATGCTATTATTCCTTTGTTTTGCTGTAATTGTGTTTTATTTGCGAGTTTAAAACAAAATTAATTAAAGTCATTACCCGGCTGTCATGACTATTCACATTCCTTTTCATATTCACAACTTACTATTTAGGTGTTTACTGTACAATTATGACTGTTTTATTGGTTTATTTGTGTTTTTGTTAATAATTTTCCCTTTTTCATGTGAAATGTTGCTAAGTTAATGAAATTATGAATAATGAAATTATTTTTTTTTTACGAATGTTCATTTTCCCTACTTATATCACATTTAAATAATAACATACCAAAATCATGTGAAATACTGACTTTTTACTGAAGAGTCATATTAGAAAATTCATAAAAAAATAAAATCTAATTGTTTTCTGCCAACTCCACCAGATTATTATTCTAAATGTCCTGATGTACCACTGTACCCACTTTTCATATCATATTACTGTTGCATATTTTAATAATAGCGTGCTAAAATCATGGAAAATAATGTTTTTTTTTACTTTACGGTCATATTAGAAAATTCATAAAAAATCAAATCAAATTGTTATTATTCTACACTGTGCTCACTTTTCATGTCACTTGTCTGTTTTTTGTAATTAAGTAAAAATTTTAGTTCATTAAATAATAGCCAAATTAGATTTGTTTTAATAAAATGAAGCCAATAAGTCATTAAAAAAGTTTAAAGTTCATAAAGTTTAGAACATTTATCTAATTATCATATTGCAAATATTGTAATGAACTACAAATTTCAAAATTAAGTTGAAGATGTTATGTATTTATAAGGACATGGCCCATGCATTTACAGTCCGTGTAAAAAGACTTATTGTATTCATTTAAAATACTTAAGTGTTTTAATTTTACCAAACCATTTATTGAATAAATTTAATTATTGAATTCATATAACAATGTAGAATCAATTTTTTATTAAAATTGTACAATTTGAACCTACACATAATTTAATTTTCACCCTGTCATTAAGGGTCCTGTTTCTTTAAGAAACCTGCCTGGTTGATTTGTTATCACCTCCCCCCTTTTTTACTTTATAATTGGAGGTTCATGTAGTGCAAAGTAAGTAATAAAGTACAATTTAATACTTATGTAGAATAATAATCTGGTGGAGTTGGCAGAAAACAATTTGATTTTATTTTTTTATGAATTTTCTAATATGACCGTACAGTAAAAAACACTGTATTTTCCATGATTTTAGCGCGCTATTATTAAAATATGCAACAGTAATATGATATGAAAAGCTGGTACAGTGGTACATCAGGACGTGTAGAATAATAATCTGGTGGAGTTGGCAGAAAACAATTAGATTTTATTTTTTTATGAATTTTCTAATATGACTCTTTGGTAAAAAGTCAGTATTTCACATGATTTTGGTATGTTATTATTTAAATCTGATTGAAGTAGGGAAAATGAACATTCGTAAAAAAAATAATTTCATTATTCATAATTTCATTAACTTAGCAACATTTCACATGAAAAAGGGGAAATTATTAACAAAAACACAAATAAACCAATAAAACAGTCATAATTGTACAGTAAACACCTAAATAGTAAGTTGTGAATATGAAAAGGAATGTGAATAGTCATGACAGCCGGGTAATGACTTTAATTAATTTTGTTTTAAACTCGCAAATAAAACACAATTACAGCAAAACAAAGGAATAATAGCATAGCCTACATGCAAATTCATGATTATTATATACCCAAATATGAACAAAAGTGACGATTTTTTATTATCCCTCATTTGAATTCATTTACGCGAATAAAAGTGAAACAAGATTTTAAAACTGCCGCGCATTAAACACACGCGTCTTTAATCTACCGCAAAACACAGAGTAGACGCGCACTACAATTTAAAGCACAGATAGCGCGACCGTCTCTCTCGGAACCGCAGATGGCGTGACCGCAGTAAAATGTTAAGGGCTGTAGAGAGCTCGCTGACAATGAAGGATTTTATTATGTATTTGTACTCAGATCTGCACCTTTCTAAAGTATAAATAAGTAATTGGAGACTGTTTAATTGTTAGTTTCCTCAGTTAGAATATAACTACACAAAACCATTCAGGAAACTAAACCCTCAGGCTATCTAAGTTACTTATGTTTAATTTAGTAATGCGCAGATATGATTTAAGTAGCTCGTCATGGAGACCCCTGTTATAGTGAATGTTAAAGTTCATTGAGCAGAAAGACATGGCATCAGTAATCTACTCTCCGCTATTTTTCCACATTAGTAAAAAGTCTCCACAAAATGTCAAAGGACTGAACAGGCTGCTTAAAGTCTGAAGCTCTTACCATGACAGAGGATGGTGCACAAGATGAAGAGAATCAGCTCGTTTTCTCTGAACATCATTCCTCCTTCAGCTGTCTGGCTCTCGTCTGAAGCGTTCTGTTCACTTGACTGCAGAGCTGTTGTGAATTGTGGAGCACCGCATCTGTTTGTCTGATTGATTGCGACTCTGCTCCTCCTCCTGAATGACAGCGAGCGTTGGTTTGGTAATATGTTTATGAATGTGCTGATGAAACAAGCGACCACAAGAACCACACAACTTTCCCCTTTAGTGTCACTCAGCACGAGTATGTATTTGTGTTAAATGTATTTGAGTTTTCGTGTCTCCAGCCCGATGTATTTCCCACAGGGTACCCAATGCTGCGCTTTAAAAAAAATTTGTTCAATTTTATTTTTTTTTCACAAGGTAGCCTACCAAATGCTGTGTTTTGGTAAATAAATTTTTATTTTATTTTATTCTAATTATTGCCATAGAGCAGACGCCTTTTTCAATTTATATATATATCTGCTCTATGGGAATAATTAGAATAAAATAAAAATTTATATTTATTTATTTATTTAATTTATTTTTGCCACACGCAGTATTTTATTTACTCATTCATTCATTTTCTTTTCGGCTTAATCCCTTTATTAATCTGGGGTCATGAACCGCCAATTTATCCAGCACATGCACTCTCTGGGAAACATCCATACACACTCACTCACACACATACACTATGGACAATTTAGCATCCCCAAGTGCATGTCTTTTGACTGTGGGGGAAACCGGAGCACCCGGAGGAAACCCACACCAACACGGGGAGAACATGCAAACTCCACACAGAAACACCAACTGACCCATCCGAGGCTCAAACCAGTGACCTTCTTGCTTTGAGGTGACAGCACTACCTACTGCGCCACTTATTAAGAATATGTATTATTGTCAGCCACTTTAAACCTCTCCTGCTCTGTCTCTTTGTGGTGTTAGAGATAGCAGGGGAGATTCACTTATTACTTCAGGGCCGAAGAATATTAGTTTCGAGGCTAACTCCCTTCTCTTTTCGTTGCAGCCGGTGAATGAACGAGGACACATGTAACTTGGTCCAATTATTTATTATTCTCCGTGTGGTACAGCTAAATCAGTCACCATTTTTTTAAAATATATATTCATGATCTGTTTTTTGTCCTGTCTCTGTAATCCTGTTGCACTGTAGAAGCTCTGTCACCAAAACAAAGTCCTCGTATGTGTGAACATACCTGGCAATAAAGCTCTTTCTGATTCTGATTCATAGAGGGAACAACGCTCACTTTTATCTCATTGCGAAAAAAGCCGCTGCTCTTTTTATAACCCTTTCCGCTTTAACCATATACACCAAACCGCAGCCCCGCCCCTTAAAGGACAACACATAACAACACATAAATAGTTTGAACATTAACTGTGCTTGCAGACAAAAAAAGTTTAAATTAAAATGTGCTTTTAAAACGGCATTGTTCTTAAAAAGTAAAAAGAAAACAGCTGTACTTAAATTTTAAGTAGTAACATATAGTAACCTATTTATCAAAACCAGGAAATGTTGCTTGGACCTGATAAATATAGGCTATATGTCATAATTATAAATATATAATAAATAAATAAATTAATTAATAATAATAAAAAAACTAATATATATATATATATATACACACACACACACACACACACACTCACAGGCCACTTTATTAGGTACACCTTACTAGTACCATGTTGGACCCCTTTTGCCTTCAGAGCTGCCTTAATCTTTCATGGCGGAGATTCAACAAGCTACTGGAAATATTCCTCAGAGATTTTGCTCCATATTGACATGATAGCATCACGCAGTTGCTGCAGATTTGTCGGCTGCACATCCATGATGCCAATCTCCCATGTCACCACATCCCAAAGGTGCTCTATTGGATTGAGCTCTGGTGACTGTGGAGGCCATTTGAGTACAGTGAACTCATTGTCATGTTCAAGAAACCAGTCTTCCTGCTGGAAGTAGCCATCAGAAGATGGAGACACTGTGCTCATAAAGGGATGGACATGGTCAGCAACAATACTCAGGTAGGCTGTGGTGTTGACATGATGCTCAGTTGGTACTAATGAACCCAAAGTGTGCCAAGAGAATATCCCCCACACCATTACACCACCACCACCAGCCTGAACCGCTGATACAAGGCAGGATGGATCCATGCTTTCATGATGTTGAGGCCAAATTCTGACCCGACCATCTGAATGTGTCAGCAGAAATGGAGACTCATCAGACCAGGCAACGTTTCTCCAATCTTCTATTGTCCAGTTTTGGTGAGCCTGTGTGAATTGTAGCCTCAGTTTCCTGATCTTAGCTGACAGGAGCGGCACCTGGTGTGGTCTTCTGCTGCTGTAGCCCATCCGCCTCAAGGTTGGACGTGTTGTGTGTTCAGAGATGCTCTTCTGCAGACCATTTGGCTCCATTGGCAATGCACAGTAATCAATCTCAGCACTGCGCTGTGATCGTACGCTTCAAGCAACAGCCAATACAGAATTCTATTAACAATGTAACTTATAGTCAGGGACAAACAGAATCTGGGACAAACAGAATCAGACATTATATTTAGCTTTATATATCTGTGCAGAATTTTATATATATAAAAAAAAACAGCAGATTTATGCTGAAAGATTTTGTGAGTAACTAAAAACCTGAAAATAATGAAATTAAACACAATAACTTTAAAAAAATGATTGAGGTTTACAATGCAAATCTAAACATCTGCAAATTAGTTGATCAAATTACTGAAAGTCATATATAAACTGAACAAATACAGTATATATTTACACACAATAACAGAAGTAAATAAACAGACTCAACAATTAGCTAAAAATATGTGGTTTTCACATATTCCACCTGGCCGTATTTATAGTCGCATAAGTAGTCAACGAAATATGCAAAATGGATGCTGCATTTCCACTGCATTCTCGGAAAAAGGTACACAATTGTACCCTCACTCTACTTTTTACTGACAGTCAAAACTCAATCAAAACTTGAAAGGAGAGTTAGACCTGAAACTGAAACTTCTGTCATCATTTCCACCTTATTTTTCTCCTGTGCAAAGCTGCTGGCTTTGTGTGCGCACTGGACCACAGCTGACTCTGTGAGCAGCCCACATTAGCAGACACCCCCCATTAATACCATGAATGTCTAGTGTGGGGCCCAGAGCCATTAAGAATTTAATTAATCGGTTGGTGTCAATAACCTAGTAGTAAAGTGCACCAATACAGCACTAAGGTGCTCACAGTGACCCGAGTTTGATTTACTGATGTTTTGTTGTTAAACTAAATATAAATCTACATTATGGATGCTGTAAAAGGACCTTATGAACCTGAAAATAGTCAGATCGATCGTTCACCAGGAGATTTCAGTGGCTGAACAACACTTCTGTGCAGATAACCCATTAATAACAAACCAATCTACATCAACTCTGCGTGACTGAAATAGTTTTAAAACAGAACATTCCCTGTGTAACAGAAACACTTCAGCCATAGTGTCGTCCTTCCTCCAGCATGCAAAACTCACTCCAATATTGATTCAGAAGTTTAATAAGTTTTGAGCAATTGTTTTTACCGCGGTCACTCTCATGTACAAGTGCAAACAGCTGATCTGTGTGAACGGCAGCGCAGTATAGTTCAAATCTACATTTGCCGACTGACTGTTTGGGCTGCTTATTAAAATTAAAGGAATTGTCGGCCTGACAAATTCGATGACCAACATTTTTAGTTTTATGCCTCACCCAGAATATAAAACACATTTAGATCATTTACTTTAATCAGTACTATTGGACTGTGAAGAGACTGAACCAGCACAACAACACATGTTTCTGAAGACGATCACCTACTGTACCTTTAATTGTTAATCTGTTTGTCTGATTGATTGCGGTTTTGCTCTTCCTCCTGAATGACAGCGAGCGTTGGTTTGTAATAAGCTAAAGAATGTGCTGATGAAACCACAAGACTACAAACTTACCATAGTTTCATATCTCACGAATTTCCCCTTTATGTGTCTCTCAGCACGAGTATGTATTTGTGTCAAATGTATTTGAACAGAAAAGTAGTTTTCGTGTCTCCAGCCCGATTTATTTCCCCACAGGGTACCCAATGCTGCGCTTTAAAAAAAAAATTTGTTCAATTTTATTTTTTTTCCACAGGGTATCCTACCAAATGCTGTGTTTTTGTAAATAAATTTTTATTTTATTTTATTCAAATTATTGCCATAGAGCAGACGCTTTTTCAATTTATATATATATATATATATATCTGCTCTATGGCAATAATTAGAATAAAATAAAAAATTATATATATTTATTTTTTGCCACACGCAGTATTTTATTTACTCATTCATTCATTTCTTTTCGGCTTAGTCCCTTTATTAATCTGGGGTAATGAACCGGCAATTTATCCAGCACATGTTTTACTCAGCGGATGCACTTCCAGCCGCAACCCATCTCTGGGAAACATCCATACACACTCACTCACACTCATACACTATGGACAATTTAGCATCCCCAATTGCATGTTTGGACTGTGGGGGAAACCGGAGCACCCGGAGGAAACCCACACCAACACGGGGAGAACATGCAAACTCCACAGAGAAACGCCAACTGACCCAACTGAGGCTCAAACCAGTGACCTTCTTGCTTTGAGGTGACAGCACTACCTACTGCGCCACTTATTAAGAATATGTATTATTGTCAGCCACTTTAAACCTCTCCTGCTCTGTCTCTTTGTGGTGTTAGAGATAGCAGGGGAGATTCACTTATTACTTCAGGGCCGAAGAATATTAGTTTCGGGGCTAACTCCCTTCTCTTTTCGTTGCAGCCGGTGAATGAACGAGGACACATGTAACTTGGTCCAATTATTTATTATTCTCCGTGTGGTACAGCTAAATCAGTCACCATTTTTTAAAAATATATATTCATGATCTGTTTTTTGTCCTGTCTCTGTAATCCTGTTGCACTGTAGAAGCTCTGTCACCAAAACAAAGTCCTCGTATGTGTCGACGATCACCTACTGTACCTTTAATTGTCACATTAGTGTTGGCCCTGCATGGGCAGCCACACTGCCACATGAAAGACATGTTGTACTACACTTTCAGTCCCTCATATTCTTCTTGAGTGTGTGTGTGTATGGCTGCATCCAATATCACATACTTCCCTACAACATAGTTTGTAAAAAACAGTACGCCCATGCCTGTAACCAGGGGGATGGGGTTCGGGTGGTTTAAACGAACCACCCCCCCCCATGGCCAAAATGTCCAGAATTTGACCTTTTAATTATTTTCTGTAATTAAATATTATATAATAGATTTATTATATAATTAATATATTTATATTTAATATATATTGAAACAAAGTGTAATTTTAAATAACTCTGGCCAGTAATTGTGGCCTCAAAGCCACAATAATGTGACGCTAGTCACGTGACATAACCCTGAATAGAGCTAAAGTTGGTTTTATATTCGCACATTCGTTCATTTAGCAGTCTCTATATTGTTGTAAACAATGCTGTACTTTGATAGTCATTTGCTGCTAATATGATTTTCCTATTTAGAACTTGCAAAGAATACTTTACTGAAATGATATTATTAAGGAGAATGTCTGAATATCCGAACATAAAACCAACTTCAGGACATTTTTGAGTTGACTCAACTTAAATCGAATCAAGGGTTGAAAGTTGAGTCAAGTCAAAAAAGCTCTGCAGCAAGTTGCCTTACAGTTTTGAGTTGAGTCAACTTTTTTTTTTTGCAGGCCGAGGTTTGATCTCTTTCAGAACTTCACCTTTAAATAAGCACATCATAATAATATAACAACAAAATAATAATTTCAAGAGTTCACACTGATATTATAAGCTTGTTTGGCATGCTGTCCCGGGAGAGAGCCCTGAGCTCATAAGATCCTCGAGCCCGGGGCTTCCTCCCTAGGCAAGGCGAGAGGGGAGTTTGAGCTCAGGTAGATCTCGAGAACTCCTCCGCTGTAATAACCAATGAACAGCCAGTGATTGCTCTTAAGAGATAACCATTTACTAGGAGCATGTCTATAGTGTCGGTTTGGATTATTCAATTAACTTATGTTGCATGTTTTTTGGACGGTGGGAGGAAACCGGGGAACCCGGGGGAAACTCACATGAGCACGGGGAGAAAATGCAAACTCCGCACAGAAATGTCTGCTGGTTTGGTAAAGCCTAGAACCAGAGACATTCTTGCTGTGAGGCAACAGTGCTAAGCACTGGGCCACCGTGTCACCCATCTAGGAAGGAGGAGGAGTAGGGGTGGAAGGGGGATTCTTCAAAACGAAGATAGCGGTGGTACGTAACCCAGGGTATTTGTAGTAGCTTAGGAGTCGTCTGATTGGTGCATTGAGAATTGGATAATGCGGATCCAGCCGCTAGCAATCATAAGCACGTGATCCTCTCGAAATTAGCTTATAACTAAACTTCACGTAGAATAATGTTATCTTCTGAGAACTGCCTGACCAGAGATCTACATGCCGTATATACAGATTAATGAATGTTTAAAGCAATTTTTGTCTTGTAAGTTCAGTAAAATCACATTGAGACTATAATCCCCATTCATTTTCTTCCATGTGTTCAAAATAATGACAATACTTCCATCACAGAAACGTAAGCTGTTCCTGTGGGGAGAAAATTCTCTCATTATTGCAAGATTCAACGTAACTACCTTAATTTAATTCAGCAATACTTTTTTTAAAGAATTCTTTAAACTGAAAAGTATCTCACGTTACATTTTTTAAAAGTAAGTCAAATGTTATAACTTTTTTACTCATTACTTAGAAAAGTAGGCCTAATATTTTTATGCAACTCATGTCACTTGTAATGTATTTGCCCTAACACTAATTCCAACTCACACTGTTCGGCAACATAGGCTCATTCTGAAAACGTAGCCCTGTATACATTTCTGGAGATCGTGAATTATGTAGCCAGAAGTACATATGGCTGCATTTCGTCTTTAAAACGAATGCTGTGTGTGAATTTAAAACCAGATTATGCTCTCATGTTGATGATCTGTGCTTAAGATTGTTCTTCAATAATCCAGATTCTCCTCCTCGTCTGGTGATCCTCCTGTTCCTCCATTCTGATAACGGTAAGCAGCCGCTGTAATTCAGCAATGAGAGCATTAGAGCAAATACAAGTAAAATGTTTCCCCGACAAAGCCAGAAGAAGATTTTGTTTCCAGCCCAAATAACGTGCAAAACCCACCCAAACGAACAAAACAAAAACACCCATCCTTAGTAATTACTAACTCCAGTAACTCCAAATCAGAAATTGTGACAGTGTGGAAAACACAAATAAAAAAAGTAGTGATTTCTGTATTTAATTTGACTTGTATTTCATTGCAGACAATACAACAAATATTATTAAATGTGTTCCTCATCATTTATATTGGGTTTTTTTGTTTTTGTTTTTTCAAAACTAACACTAATATTATAGTTTTGGTTCTTGTAACACATTCCAAGTACGAGGTCTTGTGAATGCGCCGCACATTATCTATTGGAAACAGGTCAGGACTGTAGGCAGGCCAGTCCAGTATCTGTATCCTCTTCCTCCTCAGCCAGGACTGTGTAATATGCATGGGCATCCCTGGAAAAGAAGGCAGCATATTGTGCTCCAAAAGCTCTGTGTGCTTTTCAGCCTCAATGGAGCATCACAGAAGTGCCAAGTACGTTGACACAACCCCATACCATGACAGACCCTGGATTCTGGACTTGTTGCTGGTAACAGTCTGGATGATCCTTTTCTTCTTTGGTCCGGAACTCAAGGCGTCCATTTCTCTACTAAAATACCTGAATTACTGATTCATCTGACCACAGTACATGTTTCCACTGTGTGATGGTCCATCCCAGATGCCTCCGAACACAGAGAAGTCAACAGCACTTCTGGACACTGTTAACATAGGGCTTCTTTTTGGCACAGTACAGTTTTAACTGGCATTTGTGGATGTGACTCCGTATTGTGGTACTTGACAAAGGTTTGCCGCAGTAGTCCTGAGCTCATGTGGTGATATGGCTTATAGATGAGTGATGATTCTTGATGCAGCGCCCCCTGAGGGATCGGAGATGACGGTTGTTCAGCTTAGGGTTGCACCCTTGTCCTTTCCACACTGAAATTCCTCCAGATCCATCCAGATTCCTTGAATCTTTTAATGATGTTCTGCACTGCTGAAGGTGAAATATCCAAATGTCCTCCTCTCTTTCTCTGAGGAACATTTCAATAATTTTCTCACTTATTTGTTGGCAAACTGGCGATACTTGGCCAATCTTTGCTCCTGCAGGACTAGACCTTTCTTGGATGCTGCTTTTGTACCAAATTATAATTACAATCACCTGTTGACATCACCTGTTTCACACCATTATTTAACCAATTTACCTGATTACCCAACACAATCTCACGCCAATTCGTAACTTTTTGATTTAGTGGCTAATTCGTTTGAATTCATACGATCTAGTTCGTACAATTTAGTACGTTTTGCTCATCCCCCAATGACGGTTGGGTTTAGGGGTGGGGTTAGGTGCCACGCCTCCTTTTTAAAATCGAACAATTTCGTACGACTGAACTCGTACGAATTCGTACGAATTAGCCACTAAACTGACAAAACGTAAAATACTTACGTTCTCTCGTGAGATCAGGCTGGATTACCAGCCCTAAACTGATCCTGTCACAACTTTTCGGAGTGTGTTGCAAGAACCAAAATTGGAAAACGTGTTTATTTGGAAAACAACAACAACAACAACAACAACAGAAACACATTAAATAATGTTTGTTGTATTGAAACACAGGTCAAAGTAAATTTAGAAATCACTACTTTTTTATTATTTACGTTTTCCTTACTGTCACAAATTGTTCTGATTTGCTGTTTTAATTGTAAGCAATCATGGGATTTTTTTTTATTAAAAGCATTTTGTAAAGCTGGAGCCATAGTGTAAAGAATTGTGTCTAACGTAAAAGTGCACAAGTCCCTTACATTAAGAATAATAATTTATATAATAATAGAAACCTTTGTTACTTTGACTGTGTTATTGTTTTGTTTCAGCAAGTTAGAGATAAGGTAATGTGTGCAGTTTTTAAAGACAACTTGCACACATGTATACCAGCTGTACTAACACTTGCCATTTCGTCCAGTTTTTCCTCTTTTCCTCCAGCGCCAGTAAATCACAACTCCTGCAATCCCCGTCAGACAGATCAGTGCTATATAACCTGGGTTTAGCCCTGTTTCTGTAATGGACAAAGAGAAACAGTCATCAGAGAAAACAGTACACTTTCTATTTTATGACTTTTACTACAATATGAAATCTGACTGATGAAAATTAAGTGCTATAATCATTTTTACACATAATTATACTGTACATTTTAGACATAACTTGTCTAAAACCTACCATATTTTAAATATTTAATAACATTTTCCCATTGCTTCCATGATTCAGGTGTGTTCGATGCTGGTGTAATCAAATACTAATGTTGCTCCAATCCATATTTGGATTATTATGGACTTATTATGGAAGTAAGGTGTAAAACAATAACTGGTGTTACATTCTCTACTCTTTCCGTCCAATTGATGAAAATTTAAACAACAAGCTTTTGTTTCCCACATGTGTTGAGTTTTCCATGTTTGTGTGACTGAAGCTAAATCTCTACATTTTGTAACACAATAGTGATGCCTCTTGGGAAACGTAAAATTTAACTACTTGATTCATATGAATCTTTTTAATGTAATTAACTTCTAGTGGAAAGGAAATTTGTTAAAGATGTCTTCATTTGTGATCAATAGATGAACTAATGTTCTGGCTCTGAAATGAGATGGAAATACCTCCATAATAACCATGAGAGACCTGCTCATATGACTGTAAATCGCTTCGCTTGTACAGCAATGCAGAGTAAGGCGCTGTAGAAAAACATTTATTTATTCATTCACTCATACCTGCACATGACTGACAGAGTTCAGATGTGCTGAGGGGTTTAGTCTGGGTGCTGATTGAGTTGTTCACCACACATCTGTATTCATTAATGTCTTCATAATTCCCCTTTAGATGCAGAGGGATGCTGTTGTTGGGATCAGAGATGTGGATGGAGGACAGTAAACGGTCTCCTTTGTACCAGGAGAGAGTCGTCTGTGTCTCATTCACTGAACACAGCAGGAAACACTGAGAGCATGAGGAGTTCTCTGATTTGTAGACTATGGGAATGGGAAAAGGATCTGGAAAAGGCAGAATAAAGGTTCAATGTGAAATACAGGCAACAATGTGTCTCTGTGTTGGCAGTAACATTGCGCAACACTATTATCAAGGCTGAAACACAAGGCGTATTCAAATTTATTTTGTGAACTGAGCACAGTCAAATGTAGCTCCATCTGAAGAGGATATGTTCTCACCTGTGACTTCATGTGTTTTCTGAGTATGATTTACAGTTAGGACGGGGTTGTTGCCAGCTTGGATTTTAAGGCATTTTAAGTTTTTAATACCTCTGTGTTGGTCTTATTGGGACCAAGATGCACCAACATTTTGCAAGCTTAAATGATATGAGGAATTTACTTACTAAAGACAGCAACATTGAACTCGTTGGTTGACCGCTCAAAGCTCTTGTTGATGATCTGCAGTTTGTAAAGTCCGCCGAGTTCATCACTGATGTTGATGAAGGTGAGAGATCCAGTCTGATTGTCGATCTGCACTCCGTCTCTGAGAGTCTTACATAGTGTTGAATCATCTGTCAGTACTTGACAGTCAGCTATATTACTGTTGTTTTCATTCCTCCAAAATATCTTAAAATAGTCTTTGACTCCAGTGTGTAGAGTTTTAGTTTCTCCTCTCACCGCCTTCACTTCTTCAGTCTCAACACTAAACACACCTGGAAAACACAATCAATCAGAGATCACATTAGATATTTGGACTGTGGGGGAAACGCCAACATGGGGAGAACATGCAAACTCCACACAGAATCGCCAACTGACCCAGCTGGAGCTCGAACCGGCGACCTTCTTCTTAGGTGTCATGTTCTTGTTTTTGTAAAAGCTTAAGCATCTTTTTTAAAGAATTCGGTCACTCAAAATGTTCACCTAAAAATGACATTTCTGCCATCATGTACTCACCCTCAGGTTATTGTAGATTTCTAAAGGCAGATGTTTGGAAAAATGTGAGTAAACAAACAAATTCTGACACTCATTAACTATCAGTACTGGAAAAATAAATACTATGGTACACTGTAAAAATCCAGCTTAGAAATTGTTAAAATTGTAAGTTAGTTGGACTTATTTTTGAGCTCAGAGTTGAGTTTACTCATGAAAACGATTTACTTGCATGTTTGGAACAGTTGGTTCAATGAAAGATTCAGTGGAGGAGAATTTTTATTTCTTTACTTGAGCGTTAAACACTGTAAAAATAAAAAGTTGAGTTAACTTAAAATGTTAAAGCAACTGGCTGCAAAGAAATGTTGAGTTTATTAAGCTCCAGTGGCTGAAATTGTGCCAAATTTTTAGTAAAGTATACTTGAATTAAACCAGCCCTTTCAGACAACTTAAAAAATCATTTCAAGAGTTCCCACTTAGATATGCTTGGTGTTTAAAGCAGGTTTGGCAAGCTGTTCCGGGAGAGAACCCTGAGCTCGGAGATATTTGAGGTCTCGAGAGCTCCCCCTTTAGAAAAGGAGGAGATGGGGTGGAAGGGGGGATTCTTCCAAACGAAGATAGAGCGGTAGGGAGAAAACGATCCATTTATAGTAAACTAGGATCACTCTGATTGGATTATTACTGATTACAGATGAGTGGCCAGACGTGCTCGATCATATCACGTGCTCCTCTCCAAATTAGTTTATGAAACTTCACTTGGTTCAACTTCAACCACTGAAGCTTAATAAACTCAAAATTTAGCTCAAAGTTAGCTCAACTTTTTATTTTTTACAGTGTAGCAAAGAGGTGGCGAGATCTGTTTGGTGACTGACTTTCTTCCAAATGTCTTTCTTTGTGCACAGAACACACTTAAAAAATGAATTGGATGAACTCAATTTAACTGAGGATAGTATTTCCATCCAATAATATGGTTTAGCATCAACTAAAAAATCAATTTACACAATTAAATGCTATTGAGTTGGTCCAACATGATTGTATAAAATAAAAGTTTAAATACATTTGTTTATCAAACTCAAAGGTCTGATAATATCATGTATGTCTTTAATGTGTCTCACAAGTCTCTTAGTTTTACTTGGAGTTATACTAAAATAACTAAAAGAGCCATCTTAAGCTTATATCATGAGTTACAGTTTTTTAAGAGCAAAGCAACAAACTGCATTTTAGCTAAAGCAGCCAACACCCAAAGCATGGGTGCTTCTGTGAGGTGGTAATCTCAAAACTCAAAGCATTACATAAAAATCCTCTAAATCTTTAAACTGAAGTTAAGATTAAACTCTAACAAGTCTTTCTGTTATCTTTAAACACTTTATTGTAAACATTTCCCTCGCTTAATTCAATCCCACACAAAGCACGCTGACGACAAACCCCCTAAAACAGTTGAACTAACACAATTACTTCATGTTGTCCCAACAAAAAACTATTAAGTTAACGGTTTCCAAATTTAAGTGGACTGAACGTAAAACAAATAAATTAGCCAAATTATATGAATTGTGTTGTTTCAGCTCATTTTAAATTAACCAAGCAGCAGCAGCAGCAGGTTAACCATTATTTTAAGTCAAGCAACTCTGCCTTCCCTCTGTTTTGTGAGAATTGCTTCTCATGCGATATAGTATTTGAATGAGGCATTACTTTACTTTTCTTGAAGCAAGAATGAAGTTCACAAAACCCTGTAGTACTACAGGATAAAGATTACAATCCTGATATGACTCATATGCAACTGAGATCTGAGCGCCTAGTGCAAAGCGTCTAATGCAAAGCGTTTATTTGGTTGTTTATATGGTTGAAGTGAGCCTTATTGTAATAAAAGTGTACGTTTTTATACTGAAAATCCAAACACTATACTTTTAAAAAAGTGCGCTTACATATATAAAAATTTATATTAAAAAGGACATTTAAATAGAGTAATGACAAACACACTTGAGTGTAATTTTTGACAATACACTTTGTGACAAAGCTAATTAGGTTCTACTTAAACGTATTTTAAATCAATAAATCTTCATGGTGATAAAGCCCATACCCGCACACGGGCCCTCCCTTATCAGAAAAGAGGCTGAAAGTGGGCGACAGTGGTTGTTCTGTGCAGAGGGTTGGGCTTTGGGTGCTTGAGCCCGTTTTCTCCTGTCCGCCACCTTTTCCTGGGAATAATAGTAATTATTATTTTTAAAATGCTAATCATAATATAATACATGTCTAATGCGTCTTCTATTTAAAGACAAACCCCAAAGACCAAAAGACACGAGCGCAAAGGGGGAAAAAATCAATAGAAACGGTAAAAGAGAGAAAATCGCCGCACTACTAACAGACAATCAAGAACATGATGCACGCAGCCTACCTTTAGCAAGAAGTAGACTTATGCAGAGAAAGGGAGCTTTCCTCATAGTTCCAAACTTCAACAAGTTCCACATTAAAGAGGATTAACGCACACAGAATGGCTGGCGGTGACTGACTGAGAGACACTCGTGTGCTGTATCGCTGCGCTATACCCCTCCCTTAATTTCCACCAAAGGCGGTGCTACGTGTGCAGTGATGTTAGAAAGTGCATTTTTTTTCCTCAGTCGCTTTGGCACAAGCGATTTTTCTTCTCTCAAAAAAAAAAGTATTCAGATCTCCGAAAAGATCTTGTTCTTCACTTGAATTTGATGCTGATTTAAGTACAGGCCCATAGTTTGGCTGTGGTTTTGACTGTGAAACTTTATAATGCCAACATAACATAAGAATCCTGCATTTTGAGTAACGTTATATTCGCTTTTATATGCTGCATGGGTTTTATACTGTTTTATAGCCTGCATTTAGAAGTATATTTTATTTTCCTGCATTTTGAGCTACATTTTATTCCGTTTTGTATCCTGTTTGTGATTGTTTTTATTTAGTCTATATTACTTATTAATTATATTCTGTATTCTGCTTATTGTATTACTTGTATTATATTTCACTTTGTTCGTTTTGTATGTTTTTGTGCTACTTCTAGACATAGTTTTTTTGTTTGTTTTTTGTTAAGAATTTAGCCCCTTGTGTGATTTGCCCAGTTTCTTACTTGCTTAAATTAGTCGCCAGTGCGCTAGCCTAGACAGTTTAATCAAGCTGATAAACAAACATAAAAAATGGTCAGGACTAGGCCAGCCCATACAGACCGAAAACTAGTTTTGAGTCGGTCTGCGGAGATTTTGGGTTTTGTAATGAGGTTTTGTAAGCGACTTCAGAGCAAAACCTTAAACCACTACTTGTTTTATAATAATACATAGCCATCATAAACAACTATCTGAGTTAGAGATGAGCAAATAAACAGAAAAAAATCATTAAAATTGAACAACTTTTACACGCAGCCGATCAGCAGGTATTTGAAAATAAAGATATTTTATAAGAACAAAACAGTCCAAATACAGCCCAGTGAAACTAAGCCAAACAATTTGTTCAGTATTAGTCATTGCTTTTGAATGAATATGAAGTGTGCGGCGTTTAAACTGGAGGGAAATGACAGCATATAGAAATAGAAAGTAAACTGGAGGACAGTGATGAAAACGTTTGTTTTTACACTTCACCAAACCCAAACTAAACAAAGAATCATGCAATAAATATAGAATTCATTGTGAAATAAAATAGGCTGTATGTATAGCGTATAATAATATATTCATTCATTCATTTTCTTTTCGGCTTAGTTCCTTTATTAATCAGGGGTCGCCACAGCGGAATGAACCGCCAACTTATCCAGCACATGTTTTACGCAGCGCACACTCACACACAACGGACAATTTAGCTTACCCAATTCACCTGTACCGCACGTCTTTGGACTGTGGGGGAAACCGGAGCACCAGGAGGAAACCCACGCGAACGCAGGGAGAACATGCAAACTACTACACATGAATATTTCTGATACGTGCTGTCAGGGCCGGGGCGTCCATAGAGGCGAAAATGTTGTAAAAAAGTAACACAACAGGCAATTTAAAATAAAAATAACTAGACTAAACAATAAAAAGTTACACAAAAAGCAAAAGGAGAAAATAATGTTTGTAATGCAGCAAAGAAACAAGCACAAAATAAATAAGAATAAATAACAAATAATTAAGAAACGTAAGAAAAAGCACACCATGCTTGCATTTGCAAAACAGAATAAGAATGAACACAAGCAAATGCTAAGCAGAATAAAACCCAACTCAACAGTGGCAGTAATAAAGTGGCAGAATAAAAAGTAATAACACAAAACAGCATAAAATGTAACGCAAAATACAAAACAATAAAAGTAAAACGCATAGGCCTACACTGTTAAACCCAACAGTTAACTTTATCAAATGAAATGAGTGTAGTGAACTCAAAATTGACTGAAAGTTAATTCTACTCATTTGAAAAGTGTTGAACTCTGTGGAAGGTAACGAGTTAATTAAATACCTCACTACTTCATCTTAAATTAAGTTCACAGTACTCATATAGATTAGTTTTTCACTCAGATGGTTTGTTGCAATCGGTTTCCTCTAATGATTTGAGTTGCCTTAACTTATTGGATTTTACAGTACTCAGTTGGTTTGAGTTCTCTTCATTTACTGGGTTTTACTGTGCTCAAATAGCTTCGTTTACTCAAATGGATTAAGTTCACAGAAATCATTAGGATTATTTTTTGAACTTAAATGGTTTGTTGTAATCGGTTTCCTCAAATGATTTGAGTTACCTTAACTTATTGGGTTTTACAGTGTAATAAAACGTAGAGCCTAGCCTATAAATGACACTCAAAACTGAAAAACACAAACATAATAAAACGTAATATTTCACACAGAAATTTAATGTATGATAATATTTAATAACATTAATGGAAAACATAACTAATTCAATAATAGATTGATTGAAATGGATATCGGCAAACAGTGTGGGAGACGCCGCGGGATAAAGCGAGTTTTTCCCGTAGCTTTCACTTCAAGTCATTCTGAAATCTTAATGAGTCTTGCTCGGTTTAGCACTTCCGAATTTATGGTCATTACAGTTCAGCAAGAACTGCGCATGTTATATTTCGAGCAAAAACTATGTCAGCAAGGCATTACTGTGTGTCCTTTACGGCTTAATTTATTTTCAATATTTTTATTGCATTTTTTCCAGATAATATACAGATTTATAAATGTATATGAAAAATAGAAGTCCTATCAGCAAAGAGATGACATCGAATATATAGCAACACCAGCAAGAAAACTGTAGGACTCTAAAATCATACTTACACCTTTCTATACCCTCCTTTATGGGGCCTTCAGTACGCAAAGATGAATAAAGACACAGATAAATAAATAATAAAACAACTCAAAATAAATAAATAAATAAATAAATAAATAAATAAATGGATGAATATAGAAGAAAATGAACACTAAAAGTCTATCCTTCTCTCTTTACAAGGCTTAATTTCTCAAAAATGTTTAAAAATAAATTATCTAGGCTGCATAAGTGAATTAAACAAATGAAAAATATGACATTATGCAGTAAATCCAGTACCAAAATGTTCAGGAAAAACAGCCCGGTTACTTAATAAGACTCTGTTTTTGGAACTGGCATTTTGTCATATTTTTTAAATAACTTTTAATGTACAAAATAATTTAAATCAAATAAACTCTGACAGCATTGGAGATAAATGTGTCTTATCAGCTGAAAAAAAAAATCTGAATTTTATGGCACGGCCATAAAGCATAAAGTTATTAGCACTGTCGCCTCACGGCAAGAAGATCGCTGGTTCGAGTCTCGGCTGGGTCAGGTGGTGTTTCTGTGTGGAGTTTGCATGTTCTCCCCGTGTTGGTGTGGGTTTCCTCCGGGTGCTCCGGTTTCCCCCACAGTCCAAACACATGCGCTATAGGGGAATTGATCAACTAAATTGGCCGTAGTGTTTGAGTGTAAATGAGTGTGTATGGGTGTTTCCCAGTAGTTTGCAGCTGGAAGAGCACAGTAATTGTTTTTGGATGGCGTTTGGTCTGTTTGACGGAGGGACTTACAGCAAATAAGAAGTCAAGATGTTTTTGAGTTATCCGGTTGATAGTGTTGAAAATGTTTGATTATACACCACCTAATCCACAGTAAACAAAGAAAGAATCATGCAGTAAAGAGATTATTATTTGTGACATTAAAATCAGTCGTAAGGGTGGCGTGTAATAATATTTTTGTCAACATTTTCATTTAACATCTTTATTACACATGAATATTTCTGCTGCATACCGGATACTTTTGTAAGTCTAAGGGATGCATATGGTGTATAGCTATGTAAGAAAACAGTGGCTTAATGTAAATGTCACGTAGGCCTAACAATTACAAAACTTGTCCATTGTTTAGGCACATATTACAAATGTCTCTATACAAACACACACACGCGCGCGCAAATAAAAATAATTTTTTACGGTTTTAATTTTACATTTATTATAATAACTATTTTAAATGTTAATAATGTACCTAAACATTAATTTAATAAATCGGAATAACTTTAATTGTCAGTGCAAAAAAAGGTTATAAAACAGTAACACAAGGCAAACAGAATAAAAAGCAGCACATTGACACACAGGCCGTTTACAAAACAAAATAAAATATTATTAAAAGACTGCAAAAGTAACAAAAAGTATACAAACAGAAAAAGGAACAACAAGCAGCAAAAAATATAACATTAAACGAGCAATATATACAACAAAAAAATTAAGAAAATAAGCACAGAGCATGCTTCTTGCACAATATATAAAAAATGAACACAAGCAAATATTACACAGAACAAAACACAAAATGACAACTCAACATACAAAAAAAATATTCAAAGATGATTCCTTGGATTTACTAAATTTTTTACGTTAAGTGGTTGTACACAATTGATTTAAGGCTGAATTACAAATGAAGTTGAACATTGCAAATAAATAGGTTGCAACAGTTTTGCATTGAACACTTTTTTTTCAGTGTACAGTAGCGGCAGAAAACTATTCCCAAGGCTACTCCATGCGTTTAAACTTCAGGTCACGTATGAAAGTGAGTGTATCTTTTTTGATACAGATCAAATGAATCGGATTAAAGAAGGTGTGAAAGTATGAGTGCAGCAGAATATGAAACTGCATGCGTGCGCCCACAAAGCAAAAGTAGGCTACGCGCACGCCAAAGCCAATATTAAGCGGGAAAATGCACATAAAAATGCGTATTGGCGAATTATTCTGAGTATACGTATACACACAGATACAAACATGAATATGATCCACGTATACCTTTAAGCAGAAGAAGGGTTATGCATAGACATAATCTCCTATTTGTCAACTTCAACAAGTATCAGCCCAAATGAATTTTCACGACTTCATCTTGGCAGGAATCGTGTTTGCGCCGCCCCAAAACTGTCTCTGTGCCGTGGAGCGGAACCCACAATCACTGAGCGGAACAGTATGCCTGCAGGCATGATATGTCCGACGGAAGTTGAAGTGGTTGTCCAATATCTGAACACGTAATCTCACGGGCCTCTTGCTTAACAACAAATTGTCCCCTGAATCCGGCACCAGACATTTAAAAAAATGTCACTAAAAGCATTCATTGCATGACAACAGCGCTATAGCCTACCTCCAGTGAAAAGAGAACCTTTTCTGTCGCACAGAAGAAACGCATCCTTCTCTTGTGTTAAACGTGAGTAGAGCAGCACTTGATGTGTAGCGCCATTAGGTAAACGCGACAGGTCTACCCGCATCATGTTTTGAGCTTATAAGAAACTTTTCAAAATTCTCAACTCCTTTAATATTGATAAATGACTGTAAAATATGATTCATGTAATTACATGTTAATTATCAATTTCCATATTTTGTGATTCACAAGTGTTTTCCGTTTGTGGATTGCATAATGGGATGTTGATCTCTGCTCTGTCGACTTTTTATGTTGAACTTTTTTTTTGACAAAGCGACTTTTGTTGACATTTTAGTAGTTTGTATAAGAAATAGACGTAAGTACAATTAAAGAAATAAGAAATAAATACAGAAACTGCTAGTTTAGGCCTAGTTTATTATGAAGATTTTGGAAATATGAACTGGCGGCACTTTATGTTTAAGCAGCAAAACAAAAAGTGCCGCCAGTTCATATTTCTAAAATATATTTTTTTATATTATAAATGATATCATATTTCCATATTGGACAAACACTTCAACCTCCGTCGGACATATCATGCCTGTAGGCATACTGTTCCGCTCAGTCTTTGTGGATTCCGCTCCACGGCACAGAGACAGTTTTGGGGCGGCGCAAACACGATTCCTGCCATGATGAAGTCGTGAAAATTCATTTGGGCTGATAATGTACTCGCTGAAGTCGAGAAATAGGAGACTATTATATCTTTGCATAATCCTGCCAGTTGGTGGTCAAAATTATCAATAAAAATATGTGTAAAAAATAAATTGAGTGCATTATTTGAAGCCTACGTGTTGTATTAGTTGGTTTAAGTTCGCATAACTAACAGTGGCGTTGACGTATAGGTTACCAGAAATAACATTAAAAGTTAACAGTCATTTGACGTGGATCAAAACACTTGATCAATGATTGTCTTTTTGGATCCACTTCCAGTGTTGACAACTGCACACAAAAGGCATTATTTTAAAGCCCCATCATTTAAATGCTGTCTTCATTTAGGCTTACAAACATTTATGAGTGTCTTATTCTGATGAACACAAACAAAGATGGTTTGAGGAAAGCTCCATTAACTTTCTTCATGCTTTATTCAGAATATTTTTTCAACAGAACAAAGAAACCCATAAATGTTTGGAAACACTTGAGTGCGAGTAGTCATTTGTCATGGTTGAACCAGTTGAACTAACGCTTTAACAACGCACAGCAGGTTCGATTCTCTGCTTATTACGTCTTTTATCAAGACAGGCGATTCGCGAGGTCGCTGACATGTGTAAAAACATCCAAAACGTATATTCAACATCGCAGAATTGCGGTTTTGTCATACATTATGTAATAAAAAGCAATTTCCCGACTCGCCGAAACACCGACTTCTGACTAAAGGGCGCCCTGTACGCCGGTAGATTAGCATACGGCTCTCTTTCGCAAACCCTTTCTTCTTCTCACAATTGATCCACATACTTACCATCTTTAGTTTTTCGTTTGTAGGGCCTATAAATGTTAATAACTATTATAAAATAGTTTTGATTAATATTATTATATGTGCGCCTTTAAATAAAATGTTGTTTGTGTGCAGCGGGCGGGTCGGTGAAATTGAGGTAAAGTTGGTTATATATTCGTACATTCGTTCAGTGACAACTTGCTGTGACATGCTCCCTATAGTGTTTACCATGGTATTTTGAATGTTCGGTGTAAAATCACATGCAAGTATGACTTGAAATCAACATGAGCTCTATTTAGTTGACTGTGAACAGTGTTGTACTTTGATAACGTTAGTCACTGGCTGCTAATTTGATTTGACTTCACTATTTAGAAATTGCAAAGCATAACGTTACTGAAATGTATATTATTAAGAAGAAAGTCCGAATGTTTGAATATAAATCCAAATTTACCTCAATGTCGGTGAAGGCAACTTTTTATTCTGTTCTGTTCTGTGCTTTTACTTTTTCAGTCTATTTTAATACTGTAATGTTTTGTTAATTTTTAGTCTCCTGTTCTGCTTACGTTACTTTATATTCAGTTCATTAGTTCATTTATTTTAGCTAGCCTATAAGTCAGCTGCCCTGTTTTGTGTTACAGCTCATTCTGATCGTAAAATGAATGTACATTCATTCATTCATTCATTCATTTTCTTTTCGACTTAGTCCCTTTATTAATCCAGGGTCGCCACGGCGGAATGAACCGGCAACTCATCCAGCACATGTTTTACGCAGCGGATGCCCTTCCAGCTGCAATCCATCTCTGGGAAACACCCATACACACTCATTCACACTCAAAGACTACGGACAATTTAGCTTACCCAATTCACCTGTACCGCATGTCTTTGAACTGTGCAACAAACTCCACACAGAAACGCTTACTCACCCAGCCGTGGCTCGAACCAGCGACCTTCCTGTGAGCCGATATCACTATACTGCGCCACCGCGTCGCCATGTTTAGGTACATATTATTCAATTAAACACAACATTTCAGTAATTTTAACTTAAGAAACTAAGGAGCAAACTTCCAAGGCTCCACTTGAAACAGCAAGAATGAATGGATGTGTTAAGCAGTC
The DNA here is from genome assembly GCF_903798145.1 of Danio aesculapii. Classification (NCBI taxonomy): domain Eukaryota; kingdom Metazoa; phylum Chordata; class Actinopteri; order Cypriniformes; family Danionidae; genus Danio; species Danio aesculapii. The sequence goes on from NC_079456.1 coordinate 37,041,239, forward strand.
AGAGAATTAAGCACGAGTGACACCATACCCGACAGCGCACATAGAAGCCATTGTAAACTGAATTACGGACGGAGAAAACTACTAAGACCCCTTTATGGACACACAGTGACAGAGAGACACTTAAACAAGAAAATGATAAACATACCTTTAGCCAGAAGCAAGGAGAGGACGGTAACTTTGCCTAAAATGTTCCACATATTTAAACGACACACATAAACCAAAGCGCTTTCCAAAGTCCCGAACATAGAATTGACTGATAATGCTATAGCCTATTAGCTCAGGTGCAAACTACGGTTTCAGCAGCACTCCTGTAACTTCACGAGTGAAATGAGAAGCAGAGACCGCCCTGTTGGCCGTTCTGCATTGCCCAGCCCCTCTCTTGACAGTAACAGATTGAAAAGAAGTGAAAACGCGCCCCCCTTTGGCCTAATGACAAAACAATTTAAGAAAAAGCTGACATCTGAACAGTTACTTCACATTTGACCTGAAGTTTATGCTGAAAAACATAATTTTACACTACTTTAAATATTTCCAAGCTGCATTATCAAGCACGCTATATAATATAATGAGTTATATAATCAGCAATGATGAATACACCCCTTACAGATCTCTCTTTCAATTCTAAAG
>NC_079456.1:37046865-37176865 GCF_903798145.1 Danio aesculapii
TAGTATGAGTTAGCATGTTGCTAGTATGTTTGTATGTTTGTTTGTCCAATGTAAAGTAAATGGCAGTTTTTTTATAGTGGAAGTCTATGGGACAGTTGCTAGGGTGTCATAAGGGGTTGTTAGGGTGTGGCTAGTAAGTTGAAAGGTCATCAGTAATTGGCATATTGGTAGTCTGAGTTAAATTAGCCCCAACTTAAGTCTGTATGACAGTCTGGCGCAAAGTTATGAGGTCAGAAAGTTTGGTCCAATGTTAAGCCAATGGGTGGGCCTTTTCTGAATTTTCCGGGTCAGTTTTAGGAAAAGTCGGATCAGTTGGAAATGATATAGCAACTTAATTCAGTATAGTGTGGGGGTTTGGAGTTAGTTTGGTGGTATTAGTATGATTGGTCTAGGAGGAGATGCATTAAAATAGTCTAAGAAGAAGACGATGGAAGAATAACATGTTTATATAGTATAACAGTATGCTGGCTTTCTCAAGCCACCATACACATATCCATCAGACAATAGTTCAGACATCAGTATTTGCTTTAATCATGTTATGAATCATGTCAGCATTCTCAACATTTAGCAGATGTATTAGTTTAGAGCACTGTAAACAACATTTGATTGACTAGCACAGCTTTCATTCATTCATACGTGAACCACAAACACAGATATGCTACTGTGAGTCACGTTAATTTGGTCAGCTACGGTATTTATTTTAGCACTGGAACAGCTCGTTGACTCCTCCTCCAGATCTGACATCATAAATCACCATAGCAACAGTAGCCACACCCATCAGCACGGAGACGACCAATCGGATCACGATTTCAGTGGAACCACAAAAGTGACTGGAATCTGTGGAAACGAAACACAAACATTTCACTTCATCAGAGCTCAGTGCATCATCAGGAGCCACAGGTGTTCATCTGGTGCTGTCTGCAGGTGTTTATTTGACTCGCAAAGTGCGCATAGACATTCATTTGCATTTTACGATTAACAACGACCACACTTTGGGTACAAAAAGTCATCTCGGATGACATAAGGGTGAGTGAATTAACAGCAAATGTTAATTTTAAGTGATTTTAATTTAAATTTTCAGTTCTTGTTATGTGACTTGCGGAGCGCTCGCGGCCCGGGGTTCATTGGTGCAAGCAGCACACCTCCATTGGAAACAACAAACTTGTGCAGACTCTAGAAATACGTGATATGCGAACAGCCCCAAAATGGCCGCCGTCATTTGCGATCTCCATTAGTTGATCTTCTTGCACAGACACGCTAGATTCACCTGATTCGTTGACAAATGGGTTGCGTATACATTCCTTGGCAGTTACTTCACTTGGCCTTTTCCCCTTGACAAAGAAACTTTCCAAAGACGTCTGTTTCTTACTCATTTTGCAGCTTTTGGGTTAAATTTGGCCGCTAAAGTGACCGAGATGTAAGCGAGAGAATATGCTCGTTTTTCAAAATAAAAGACTTTTCAAAATAAAAGATCGTTCACACTCAGATAATAAATAAAACCGAAATAATTCATGATTTCTTGGTACCATTTGATTCACGGACCTAATTGTCCACTGCTAAGATTTTTTTTTAAATATGACGCGACCCCCCACAAAGCTGGCTGAGGCCCTCTTGTGGGCCGCGACCCCCCTGTTAGTAACCACTGCCATATAGGATGCATATGTCTGCAGTTCCCAAGTAAACCACACGAGGGCACCCTTACAACATCAAATTCAGGAGAATTAACATCAATAAAATGTAAATTATATCATTGATACACATAGATAAATAATATAGACATCTTAATTTTAGGCTTTTGGACGAATCACACAACAGCTAATAGTTTCAGGCGCTCTGTTTAATGATTTATAATTCATATTTAGACTAAATTGTGTAATTAAAAAGAACAAATCCTTATGAATAAATAGACAGCCTAGTTCAACTAGGCTTTTATGAAAGCGACTTCAAGTTCCTGTTGTTACTGAACGCACCTGTGTGTTGTGGACAGTGTTCCTGAAAGCTGAATGGTGTCGTCTTGTTGCTGATGGGGTTAGCAGCCACACACTGATACACATCTTCACCTCTCTCTTTTATCTCCAGCAGGACCGACAGAGGGATGTTGAGGTCAGGACTGCTGGTCTGATTCAGTCTTTTACCATCTTTATACCACGATAGAGAGACGCCGGGTCCGTTCTCAACTGAGCACAACACAGCACAGGGAAAACCTCCATCTGACGTTGACCAGGAATGAATAAATAGACAACAAATGAGGATGGTTTAAAGTAACTCGCTCAGACAAACACATCAAGGGCCTGAAGAGCGACTGAGGGTAGACTAGAAGCTAGTATACAAAGAAGATACAGAATCATTGGATCTTGTAACTTCCCACTTGATATAGATGGTATCTTCCATTGACCAGATACTGAGGGGAGAGCGCGAACGCAGTCCCCCACTATCACAAATAATGCAGTCGAGATTCCCACATTTGAGGAATTCGTATAGGTCAAACTAGCCTTAGTGCAATGGCTAGTCCTCGCCATAGGTGAACCACCTTCGTGATCATGGTGTCGCCCCTGCCAGGTAAGTATGATTAAAAATGAGCGCTGACAGGGGTCGCAATGTCGGGAACTTTGTTCTTAATGACGGTGATGCATCACTACACTACACATAAACCAACCCAATCAAAACGCAGAATATTGCTGTGTGTACTAGCAAAAGTTACCCCTAAATGCATCTGTGTTTAATAAATAAAATAAGAAAATTTTACAGCGAGCCATTTCCCATCATGCAACGGGACCGCCAATCAGCCAATGAAAATACAGTGTGTAAATCTAGCTTTTTATAGAAATCATTAAGCAGCTTATGGAAACTGACGGTGAAATAAAACATTAAACAGTTTATCTGTTGAAGCTGTATGAATGTAAAGATAATAAAAGCGACCAAAACATTATAAGACAACTGTGCACTCGCTAACACTTCCTGTGATGCAAGGTCAGTGTTGTCAGATTGGGCGGTTTCACGCATCACAGCGGTTTGTCATGACACTTTTATCTATCTTAGATAAGCGTTGTCTGATTGACAAGCAGCACCTAATTATGTTCAAAAGATTTTAAAACGGCAAATAGGACGAAGTTATACCCCATTTCGAAAGTAGAACATACTGTTGTGGTTCTGTGACTGTTATTATGACAGTGATAGTAACTAGGTTAATTTAGATTTAAAGAAATTAAAATTAAATTGGATATTAATCTAATTTTGGGCGGCACGGTGGCACAGTAGTAGCACTGTCGCCTCACAGCTAGAAGGTCACTGGTTTGAGCCCTGGCTGGGTCAGTTGGTGTTTCTGTGTGAAGTTTGCATGTTCTCCCCGTGTTGGAGTGGGTTTCCTCCAGGTGCTCCGGTTTCCCCCACAGTCCAAACGTATGTGGTATAAGTGTACTGATTAAGCTAAATTGGCTGTACTGTATAAATGCTTGTGTGAATGCGAGAATGTTTGTGTGTTTCCCAGTAGCCTACTGGGTTGCAGCTGGAAAGGTATCCACTGCGTAAAACACATAAAGGGCATTTTACCATAAAAAAGTTGCGGCGGTAAGGCTATTTTACTGTCAAATGAAATCGAGGTTAGACCCTACTACTGTAAAACACATTTTTACACACACACACACACACACACACACACACACACACACTGACCACTTTATTATGTACACCTGTCCAACTGCTCGTTAACGCATATTTCTAATCAGCCAATCACATAACAGCAACTCAATGCATTTAAGGTGCGGTCACACTTGACTTTTCCTTCCATAGACTTCCATTCATACGCACGCGAATGCGTCAGACCGGAAACGCGGGGTCATGCGTCGAGTTTCGCAGGTTGCTGCGGTGCAAAGTTCAAGCTTGGTGAACTCTAACCTGCGAAATCGCATCACTTGACTGCGTGAGATGAATCGAGCATCAAAACAGGACCTCTCTGGACAGAAATTAAAAACATGGAGCAATCGCTCACTTTATTAATGTCTAATTATCTTGTTTAATCCCGCCCCTTTTCGCAGCGCCGCACGACAGAATTTCGCACACACAAAGCCCAGTGTGACCGTAGCTTTAACCATGGTCAAGACGATCTGCTGCAGTTCAAAGCGAGCATCAGAATGGGGAAGAAAGGGGATTTAAGTGAGTTGGTTGTGGCGTGAACGTGGCATGGTTGTTGGTGCTAGACGGTCTGCTCTGAGTATTTCAGAAACTGCTGATCTACTGGGATTTTCACGCACAATCATCTCTAGGGTTTACAGAGAATGGTCTGACAAAGAGGAAATCTCCAGTGAGCGGCAGTTCTGTGGGCGCAAATGCCTTGTTGATGCCAGAGGTCAGAGGAGAATGGCCAGACTGGTTCCAGCTGATAGAAAGGCAACAGTAACTCAAATAAGCACTCGTTACAACCGAGGTCTGCAGAAGAGCATCTCTGAACACACAACACGTCCAACCTTGAGGCGGATGGGCTACAGCAGCAGAAGACCACACCGGGTGCCGCTCCTGCCAGCTAAGAACAGGAAACTGAGGCTACAATTCACACAGGCTCACCAAAACTGGACAATAGAAGATTGGAGAAACGTTGCCTGGTCTGATGAGTCTCCATTTCTGCTGCCACATTCGGACGGTCGGCTCAGAATTTGGCCTCAACAACATGAAAGCATGGATCCATCCTGCCTTGTATCAACAGTTCAGGCTGGTGGTGGTGGTGTAATGGTGTGGGGGAGATTCTCTTGGCACACTTTGGGTCCATTAGTACCAATTGACGTACTGTTGCTGACCATGTCCATCCCTTTATAAGCACAGTGTCTCCATCTTCTGATGGCTACTTCCGGCAGGATAACGCACCATGTCATAAGGCCTGAATCATCTCAGACTGGTTTCTTGAACATGACAATGAGTTCACTGTACTTAAATGGCCTCCACAGTCACCAGAGCTCAATCCAATAGAGCACAATCATGTCAATATGAAGCAAAATCTCTGAGGAATATTTCAGGTACCTTGTTGATTCTATGCCAAGAAGGATTAAGGCAGTTCTGAAGGCAAAAGGGGGTTTCAACCCGGTATTAGTAAGGTGTACCTAATAAAGTGGCCGGTGAGTGTATACTGTAAATATCATTATTTGTCACTGAAGAACAAGTGCACAACATAATTTGTACATAATCTGTCCAGAACATACTGCAGAAATAGTCTGATAGTAAATCATTGCACATATGGACTATTGTATTGCACTACTCACCATTCATCTGACATTCACTGACAAGTGAGCCGTTCTCAATAACAGGAAATGAGACCGGTGCTTCAAAATAACAAAAATGTGTCTCAACATACTAAACGTATATACATAAATAACAATTGTATCATGTAAGAGAAAGCATTTATCATAACTCACCGTGAACGATGACATGAAATCTTTTAAATGCAGTCGCCGTGGTCATGATCTGCGCCTCGTAGAGTCCTGAGTGACTGTTTGAGGTGTTTCTGATAGTGAGAGATCCAGTCGTCTGGCTCATCTGCACTCGGTCTTTCAGTTCTTCATAACTGTCATATATAGAGACGATCATGCTGTGGATTTCAGCAATGAGAGTGTTGGCTTTCTCAGGTCCAAACATCCACATTATCTGCATCTCTCTGTTCACTTCACTAAGTCCAGTATGTAAAGATACCGAGTCTCCCTTCATCACTAATATCGTTTCAGTTTCATCCATCCCTCCACCAAACACACCTGAGAAAACAACAGACGTTAAGGTTGCTATATTGAGAAGACAAGTCGAACTGAATAAAACACACTAACCACTGAACATGAGCAGAACCGATGTGAACCATACTCTGATAAGCATGTTGTGCTTTAAACGCTCATCGTCAGTCCAGGTTGAAAGTGAAACCTCACACCAAACTTCACACCAGCAGCAGAGTCCACCCACAAACCACAGTCACGTCAGACTTTCCGATGGCACAAATAACGTCTTGATTGTGCTGGGAATGCAATGAACATCTACAATCCAATATTTACCATGTCCATGTTTCTCTTGTTACTGTACTTAACCCAACTGATGTCTTACAACTCTCTAATGTTTGTTCTTTGGGTCATAAAGGAGCCAGCTCCACGAAACCTCTCATCCTCCTGAGACCCTGTGGTGGACATTGCATTTTCATGAATTTTCTGTGAATTCTTTGAGCTACTCTGTCAGGTCCTGTTGTTCTGTTCAGAAGACATCCTGGGTTTTCTAGTGATATGTCATTCGATTGGCTGGCATGCTAGGAATCACTTCTTGCACTCCATCCAAAATGGCTGACAAACAAAAGAGCACATTTTAAGGGAAGGAGAGAGGCATGTAAAATTTTGCTAAAGTTTTCTGGCCCAGCTCTGGCACACACAATCAGCTTTTGCTTGGCCCACATGCCGTAGTGAATTACGGTACATGACTGGATCAAGTCTGGCTTTCAGACAAGGGCCAAACATGGACCATATCTGGGCCAAGTCTCAGGCAAGTTAATAACCCCAAACTGGGCCAGAAATGTTGGTGTCACGACTGCAATTAAACTGACCTGATTGGTTGAATCTTTTCTTTACTCAAAAATAATTTAAATGTGGGTCAAGATAGGCCAAACGTACGTGGCCCACATATACATTTTTAACATCTGGGCCAAATACAACATTTGGCATCTGGTGCAAGTCTTGTGTGCCACCTTAAAAACAGTGCCACCTCTGCCAAACCAGGGCCATGTTTGGCCCACATGCTGTATGCCAGTACTGAATAAACACCAGCTTCATGCCAAATCTGGGCCAGAATTCTTTGCTACCTGGGAAGCTGTAGCGGTGGCTGAAAAACATTTGCTGATTCAGGGATACTGATAAACAAAACACAATAGGAAAGTGAAGGTTTGTTGATGTGTAAAACCTATAATCATTAATGCAATTTCATCAAAAAAGTATATCATAGCAGTGTTTTATGGAAAGTTTCTTCAGCAATAGAGATTGTAGTAATCGTTTATAACTTAAAAACTAATTAATTTCCATTAAATCAAGAGGAAATGTCAGTTTTCAGTTTGTTTATCACCCCAGCTCCCTAAATAACAAACTTTTATTATGTTTCAAATGAACTGATTAATAAAACAAATCAATAAATTGTCTAATTTTAAATAATAGTTTTAATAGAAGCGAAATATTTGCGCTAGTACCATAACTGACGCAAGAAATATGGTTATGATTAATAAAATAATGAGTAATAAATTACTTTCACTTTTATATTATTTTCCCGCCTTGCAACCACTGAACCGTCTTTTATTTCAAAATTAAAGTCTCTACGCGCGCTTCCATTCGCCTTCTCCTCTCATAGGATATAAAGCCGTGACTCTTATTTTGAAACATTGTTTTCACATAGCACAAGGGGGATCTTTTGGACTCGCTGCTAGACTCAGGTAGTTTATGTTTTCCTTCGTCAATATTTTGATTAGCCTCTTTATTCTAGTTGTAAATATGCAAAGCAGAGGTCCTTGTGAGGGAAATCTGCGGAATTGAAAGTGTATTGAATCGTTTGGACAGTAAATGAAACTATGCTCTCTGTTAAGTTATCGAAATGTAGCCATGCTTTATTAACGCTACATTAAAAGTGTAGTGACTTTGTTTTTTGCATATTGTTTATTATTACTATTTATGTAACCCACATCTTTACTACAAATACCATGGTGAAACTATGGCAAGGGCTTACTCGCTGGTTACAAAAACACGTGTTTACATGTTATTTGTAGTAATAAATAGTCTCTATATTGTTTACCATGTTACTTTAAATATTCGATCGGAATTAGCATGCAAGTATGACTTCTAAACAACATCAACACTGTCTAATTCACTGTAAACAATGCTGTACTTTGATAGTCATTTGCTGCTTATATGATTTCCCTATTTAAAACTTGCAAAGAATACTTTACTGAAATGATATTATTAAGGAGAATGTCTGAATGTCCGAATATAAAACCAACTTTACCTCAATTAGTAAAAATCACTGCGTTTTATAAATATGGGAGTAATTATTAGTGTTTGCTGTGTTTTAAATAGATGTGCTTTTAAATCTACAGACTCAAGACGATTTAGGTAAAGTTGGTTGTGTATTCAGACATTCTCCATAATAATATCATTTCAGAAAAGTCTCTACTCTCTAAATGATTAGTCCTCCTGAATTATTAGCCCTCCTGAATAATTTTCCCCCGATTTCTGTTTTTTCTTCACCACATTTCTAGATATAATAGTTTTAATAACATCTTTCTAATAACTGATTTCTTTTCTCTTTGTCATGATGACAGTAAATAATATTAGACTAGATATTCTTCAAGGTAATAGTATTCAGCTTAAAGTGACATTTAACCTCTTAAACCCCAGTGCTATTTTGGGATTTCCGCCTGGATTTTGCCTACCCAAATTTAAAAGCTTCCCAAATCCACATGCAGAGGTGTAAATGCAAAAATTTGGTATCATTTTAAAGAAAATTTTCATAAAACCCTCAAAAAAACCCTTTAATTTTCACAAAACACTATTGAAAGTGTTTAAAATACCTGTATATGTTGTCTGTGTTATAATAAACACCTAAAAAAAGAGGCACATTTTGTATTTTTATTTATAAACTCTAATTTAAAAGTGTACCTTTCAGGTTCTGTGTGCTCTAGCTTGCTGTAATTAATTTAGCTGCATATGTCTGTTATCATAGGAAAAAAGACAAATGTCTCCACCATAATCAATGCAAAAGTTATTGCATTCCAACTGATGAGAGGTCAGGGACTGATCATTGTTTTCATATTTCACTATTCTTTTGTTTAATCAAACCTAATTCACTGTTTTTGGACCACGTCAGACATATAAAAGGATTACTTATGCACATCACCTCAAAAACAGAGGAGAAATGGCCCTGAAGCGCACAGCATAAGGCAAGAGATGACAGCTGTCTGTGCTATCTGGGGCTGCTTATTGATCATAAATGTATTGTTTTCACTTCTACGCCATGGAAACACAGAGATTAATTCGACAACTGTTTAATATGAGAATATAATTCAGTAAAGGGAATGCTAGAACCGTATGAGCACCGGCAAGAGCTTTCATTTGAGCTATAACTTGTACATGTGTCATATATGAACCATATGAAAAATATGAAAATGAACCAATGTTTAATTTCCCAGCTCAGGTATCCAAAATACTGTGTATTTAAGTGTAAATAACTTTATTACAGTAGAGTAAAAACCAAAGTGATGCATATGTGCATAAAATATAGATTCTACACTTTCAAACTAAACCACTTAAGGGGGTCTGGTGCAATGCTCGCCCTTTAAATCTCAAAGTGAAAGTCGATGGCGTCACTTTTAACTGACCTTTTAATGATGTAGAGTTTAACTGGTAAAGGCTTAACAAGGTTAATTAGGTTAATTAGGCGAGTCATTGTATAACAGTGGTTTGTTCTGCAGACAATCTAAAACTAATATTGCTTAAGCCGGCTTGACCTTAAAATCGTTTACAAAACAATTAAAAACTGCTTTTATTCTAGCCGAAATAAAACTAATAAGACTTTCTCCAGAAGAAAAAATATTATAGGAAATACTGTGAAAAATTCCTGAATCTGTTCAACATCATTTGGGAAATAGTTGAAAAACAAATTTACTGTATATAAGACTTCAACTGTGTATGCGAAATATATTATTGTATCATTTAACATTAATCACCATTGTAATCTAACCCTCAGATAACCATCACCATGCCAAAAAAGGAGGAGGTCTCCAAGATTTCTCCTGTCCTTTTCCTGGACCCCGGCGGACAGTCGATGCGCTTCTTCGTGAGACCCGGCCCAACTAAAATGCAGCTTCACCCTCTGATAACTAGCGGAGGAGGAAATCTGTGTCGCAATCAGGAGCCCGGTGCCATCTTGCTGATCGATCCCACAGATGCCACTAACGCGACACCGAACACAGGACAAAAATACATCTCCACAAAGTACATCCGAGACTGTGTGGAGCAGAACCAGCAGCTGGATCCCAAGGATTATGCGATAACCATTGGTCCATCAGTGCAGACACGGATGGCCTTGCGCAATCAAGGCAGCGGGCGTTTGGGTTACTCATTGGAAGACGACGCAGCCATTTTGAAGTTCATCGAAAAGCGGCAACAAGATGCCAAAGGAAACTTAGTTTGGAAAGAAATGGAGAAACGACGTGTGACTGAGCATAGCTGGCAGTCGATGAAAGATCGGTTCTTAAAGCACCTTCAGCAGAAGCTTGCAGACAAAACCACCAAGAAGAGTCCGTTAAAAAGAAAACCGCTTTCCTTTGTGCAAAGCCCGCTGAGGAAGAAGAAAGTGGTGGAGATCTCAGAAGATGAAAGCGTACAGGAGGCAGATTGTCCTGAAGCTACGATGGCCACAGAGACGGTCAGCATACATCCTCCAGCTTCCCCTGAGAGAGCCAGTTCTCCTCCTGAGGAGCCGCAGGCCGCCGGGGAGCCCTCGCAGACCTCCAGCAACGACAGTCAGGATGAAACCTGTGTCTTGGTGCTAGAAACTCCAGAGACCGAAAACCCCAGATTAGAGGAAGACGCTCCAAATGGTGAGGTGGTGATTTTTAAAGTCCATGTGAAATCAAAATGTGCAGTGTTCAGAGTGAATGAGTAATCCATGCAAGTTAATCCACTGAAATATATGTTTGCTTTGGTAATCTTCAATCAAAGGCTGAGCATTTGCTTCTGTGTTTGGAGTGATGGTCCTTCTGTTGGCGCCAACCTGAGGGCCTCCATAGCTACTGTATCTTAATACCGTTAGTTTACTCCGAGCAGAGCCATCGAAAGAGAGAGTTGCGACAACGGAAGTCCAAAATGTTCGATCGTCATGTGATTCATGTAGGCCAGGGGTGCCCAAACTTGTTCTTATAAGGGGCCACAACCCAAACTAGAATAAGGCTAGTGGGCCGAAGGTAAATATAGCTGCCAAGGGTACTCCCTAATTGTTTTAGTATGCCAAAAATGTTAGTATGTAAAATGTTTCAGCATACCAAAAAGGTTTTAGTATGGTTTGTGTTTATGTAAGTGAGACAAGTGTGGTGCTAACAGACAAGAGGAGGCACCAATAACGGTCCATACACTTTCAGAAATAAAGGTACAGGAGCTGTCTCTGGGGCAGTCCCTTTTCAAAAAGTACATATTTGTACCCAAAGAGTCCACAGTGGTACCTCAAAGGTGCATGTTAGTGCCCAAATGTACCCAAAAAGTACCTTTGAGGTACCATTATGGACCCTTCAGGTACAAATGTACTTTTTGAAAAGGTACTGCCCCAGAGACAGCTCCTGTACCTTTATTTCTGAGAGTGTACATCATAATCAAGCAATACAACAGTCTATTGCAGGTACACACAGCTGATATCAAATATCATAATAATATTCAATAATCATGAATCATGCTCATGAACATCATTAATCGAAATACAACACAATTGCATAAAAGGCTTATAATGCGAAATAAAGATGAGTAATAAGGATTAAAAGACAGATAATGAAACCCCAAGCAATTTGATATACAATTTCAGAGATGTGCCATCATTTCCCTCTTCAAAGACTGGTGCCATGGTGTTTTCGCAAATCTCTCTCTTTATGGCTCTGGGTATGAGGGAATGATATTGGGGATAGGGCTTCTAATGGGGTGGGATTAGTTGTCGATTTGATCTTGAGAGACCCTTGCCACAATCATGTAGTCCCTTGCCACATGGGTTCTCACTTGTCACTCTGGTAAAACCTAATCACAAATTCCAAAATTAAAGAAGCACCATTGAAAGGAGTTCCATTATTGGCCTACTGTATGAAGGAAATAAAACGAAGTGCAACGTTACATCATTTGTTTCGGAAAATGAATAAGCAGCGTTTCAACGTCCATATGAAAGCATCTGACTCTCAGTCTTTCGCATGACTGGACTTTGTTCCTCAGCGTCCCCACACCTTGATGCTCATGACAAGCATAGCATGTGTAGTTATCTTTTTTTAAGTGAGGTGTAAATCGCCGTCATGCATGAATGAATGATATTTTTGCACTTTTACACATAATAATCCATGATCACATTACACGACACTGAACCTGCACTTCAAAATAACACAGTCAATATTTTTTGAGACTTAAGTAGCTTCCCCCCCATGATCCCTAGCTCCCCCGTAGTTTGCACCCTGCCCTCATGTCATTCCAATCCCCTGAGATCTTTGTTAAAATAACTTTGTTTGCCAGTTCTTGTTTAGTAAATCTATCTATCCATAATAAAAGGTAGCTCACATGGCTTCATAGGGTTCTCTTCTGTAGCAAATCGATGTGTTTTTGTAGTAAAAATATCCACATTTACAAACAGTTTTGTGTAACTTCCATGAGAGACTGCCCTGTTCTTCTTCTCTTGAGGTGCATCTTTGGTGCATTAGCGCCATCAGCTGGAAATGAATGTGAAATGTCACAAATTACAAGTAGAAAAGTACAAAATGAGGACATGAATATCAATTTAGATAGGAATATACCTACCCAATGACATTGTAGAGCTGGAAAGAGCCAGGATATCTTTCAAAATAACTTCGGTTTGACTGAAAATAGAAAGTCAAATACATCTAGGATCATTTGAGAATGAGTAAATCACTCAAATTGTAAAATTCTCATTTTTGGATGAACTAACCCTTTTACAAGCTCTTTCTTTTTTATTTAGAACCAAATAAACATTCATCTCTGAAGAAAAAGAGACATAAAGCCTCCAAAACCTCCACAACTGATTCCAGGAGCTCCAGATTAGAGGAAGATCCTGATGGACAACACATTCCCGATGGTAAGTTATAAGTTATTCATGGTTAGTTTTGTGATAATACATTTTAAAATGCTTAGTTCACCCAAAAATGAAAATTCTGTTATTATTTTCTCACCTTCATGTCGTTTCAATCCCATAAGACCTTCGTTCACCTTCTGAACACAGATGAAGATATTTTAGATGAAGTCAGAGAGCTCCCTCATCCTCCATAGACCGCAGTGGTCCCGACACCAGAAAATGCCCCAAAAGCATTGTCAAAATATTTCATGTGACTTCAGCCGTTCAACTGTAATCATGGGAAGCTCCAAGAATATTCTCTAAGGTTGGATAAAGTTGTCTTTACAATGTTTTCCGCATCACATAAAGGTTTGCGCATTTACTAAAGTGCAACATGATTTGTGCATGTGTTGGGGAAAAAAAAATAAAAGGAATGAAGAGAGAACCCAGTCCAGGAGACTCAAACAAGCTGAAACGTCTTTATTGAGACGTGTTGGTTAGTCTGCAGTCATACAGAGTCTTCAAGAAGTCCACGAGTCTGCAAGAGCCTACTGGAAACTCTGTAAGCTAGTCTTAGATGAGTCTATAACATGTTTTTAGGAGGAGGGGAGTGGCTAGGTGGAGTTGGCTAAACAAAGCATATAAAGTAGGTAGGTAGGTGAAAAAACTTGTCAAGCCACTGACCACACAAGTTTATCAACAAAGGGGATTCTTTGGCCTGAAAGCATCACCCAAAGACAGAGTTGTTGAGACCATTCCTTTAGCATTTGCATCACTTTGGCACAGCCATTGTTCAGGAACCAAGAAGTTTTTAATGTTTGACATACCCTAGCTAGAGTTTTGAATTAAATGAGCTAATTAAAACTAATTAAGTACTCCCCTCTGTTTACTGAGTATAACCACAGATACAGGGACACTGGAGCATTTTAAAGCAGCGATGATCAGCTGGTCTGTTTATAAGCTGACATACGAGCGATCTGCTGATGAATCGACTGATCTTCACTGCTTTAAAACGCTCCAGTGTCCCTTTATCTGTGTTTACACTCGGTAAACAGTGGTGAGTTGGGTGAACTGATGACCTTAACGGCCAATCACAGTCATTTCTGTTGAGCAGGCGAACACAATAGCGCTCAAATGTTAGCCGGAAATGGACATTTTTAAAATCTCAGTACCGATTGGTATCGAATTTCAGTATGACAACCCTAGCCCATTGTAAATGCACACCCTGACATGGGAGAGAAAACTTAGGTGAACAAAGTCACGTTTCCAGTTTTTTATGTGCACACTTAAGTGTTCTTGGAGCTTCGTATGATTACAGTCGAACCACTGAAGTCACATGAAGCTTTTGGCTAGTTTTCCAAACTCAAAATCTAATGAGAATCAGTTGGCATGTAGATGCAATGTAACTTCAATTCAACAAACGAACCATCAAAATAAAGTGCGTCCGTCACACGGCTCCATCTGCTTTAAGAAACATATCTACATTTAAAACTTTGAAATCTGCCCGTTGCCATTATTTTTAGACATTATTGGCTATATTTTAAATAACATCGACTGGAAATTCACATAAACCAAGCATTGACGGTGAATAAATCATGGGCTAATTTTCATTTTTGCGTGAACGAACTCTTTAAGAAGCTCGTTTGGTAATCCTTTACTGTTTTATTTAGAAGCAAATGAACATTCGTCTCCGAAGAAAAAGAAACAGAAAGCCTGCAAAAACTCCACGACTGATTCCAGGAGCTCCAGATTAGAGGAAGATCCTGATGAACAACACATTCCCGATGGTGAGGTTATTCATTTTAATTATTCACTGTGTTGTTCCTCAGAACGTTCTTCACTTTAATATTTTAATTGTTTTATTTAGAGTCAAATGAGCAATCATCTCCAAACAAGACAAGACAAATCACTTCCAAAAGCTCCACAAGTGATTCAAGAAACCCCAGAGGAGATCAAGGTTGTGACAGTCCTGATCGTGTTGTTATTTATGGTTTTATTTCATGCTGCTCATCAAAAAGCTTTGTACAGAAACCCTCAACTATTTTTATTTATTTTCAATTCAGGATCCAATGCAATTTCATCTCCAAGCAAAACGAGACCAACGAACTCCAAAGCCTCCACTCCTGATTCGAAGAAGCTTGGGATTCTGGCAAAAGCTGCGAAAGAGTTTGAGGATTCAGATGTGGTGAGATTCAACAAAACTGGAATAAGATAGAGCTGTTGGGTTTCTGTCTGTTTTATGCATGATGCATTTGGAAAATTTGTTTCCGATCCTGGCATGTTTTCTTGTTTACTTTGGTTTGTTTAGGCATATTTGAACGCAGAAATCATAGTCTGATTTACTAGAAAACAACCTGTCCGAGATTAAATGAACAAGATGGAGGAAGGAAAATGTGGTTAATTTTTGCTTCACTGTTACACCAAGATGCATTTTTATTATCTGTAATCGAAGCTTTTCTTTAAAACTATTTTCAAATTTACCAAAAACATATCGATCCAATTTTAAAACTTTTTTTTAATCCATTTTATACAGTGGTTAACATTTGATGTAGATCATTACCTTACCTTTCATCAAAGTTGACCAGCAAATCAGAATAGTCCGCTGGCCAGCACTTTTGGTTTGGTTGTCAGAGCAGCTGCTAACTCCAGTAATAAACAGTGCCCATCAGTACAACATGCGGGGTTGGACTGTTCCATTTTTGTGCGGAGGGGGATTAAAGTCCACAAATCAGTTGATTGACAAACTTACAATTGCTAAAGTGTTGTGTTAACCCATCAACATTAAATTACATTCATATTACGCCTTAGACCTGTTACATGTTTTCAATGCATTTTTTTCTTTGCTGATATCTCCTTGGTCTTTGGCCAGTGGGAGGCTAAGCCTTCCTCAGCCTTACACATGCTCTTTTATGTCTTCATATTTAGACAAATTTTAAACAAAGCGATAGTTTAACCAAAAATGTACTCACTATTTACACACCCTCAAGTTTTTCCAAACCTTTGTGAGTGCCTGTTGAACACAAAAGAAGATATGTTGAAGAAAGCTGTAACCATTGACTTCTATAATAGGAAAAACAAATACTACGGAAGTCAATAGCCACGTTTCCACTATCGCGCCTAAAGCGAGCGAGCCAGGGCGAGCCAAGGCCAGTCGCGTTTCCACTATCACTATCTACTATCAGCGGGGCTTCCTTGGGGCCAGCGTCCGGCCTTTTTCGGCCCGCCGAATACCTTGGGCCATGGAGGGCCAACTGGGGCTTCGGGGCGGGGTTACGTACAAAGGCGGAGTTTTCCTGTCAGGTAAAGAGGAGACAAGATGCTTTCTTCCCTTACATTTGTTTTGCTATCGTCGTTCTCGTCGCTCGGCTGCTCTTTTGCGCCTTGCAGCCAAAATCTGTGTTCGAAGTAAATGCCGCCGAACTCGAATGTCCTTATCCAGGGATCGCTGTCTGGCCTTACACCAACAGACCACAAACAGTAAAAAAGCAATCGCTTCGGTGTTCTCCATCTTCCAGCTCTCGTAGTGATGCCAGGTTGTGTTTGTGGTTATAATTTGAGTTTTTTGTTCCCGCTGAAGTGGGCGGGTTGTGTGACGGGTTGTGTGACGTTTGATTCGGGGGACGTTCTGGGGGCGGTGTTTGCGTGACGCGCTGCGAGCAACTAGCCCGACAGTGGAAACGCGACATGATTTCGGCCTCATTTCTCAACCTCCCGGGCTATTGGCCCGGCCTGGCCCGATTAAAGCCCTGGCTCGCACTGGCCCGATAGTGGAAATGCGGCTAATGGGATGTCTTTTGTGTTCAAAGGAGAAAGAAACTCAAACTGCTTTACAAACAAGTGAAGAGAGCATAAATAATGACAGAACTTTCCATTTTAGTTGAGCTATTCCTTTAAAACCAGTTGCAAATGGAGCCCAAGATGTAGTTCATTGATCTCATTGTGTATCTCTACAGATGGACGAAAGTGAAGAATGTGAAAATCCATGCGAAGTACCGATTGCTGAGCCTTCAGACGCACAAGAAAGTTCAGCAACACCTGCAACATTGGCTAAAGAGCCAGAAGGCCAAGCTGAAAGTCATGAAGAGACTCAACCGGACTCCCCAATGTCCGAGGAAGAGCGTCCAGGGCCCAGTTCAACAGTTGTGCAGCCATCTTTAAATTCATCCATAAACTGCAGCCAGATTAGAGCAACTCCTGAGGAAACTCTGTCTAGAGACTTGTTGGAGGTCAAGGAGCAGGTAATAAATTTGATGAGGGAGACCAAGAAAGATCTGGTTGAGGTGACCAAGGCGCTGCTGAAAGCAAGTGGAGATTTTAAAAGAGCTCGGGTATATCTGGTAAATGGGTACGACCATGAGACGCACGGGCCTCTGTGGACCCGTCTGGATGACGAGACCCTCTTAGTGGCTGATCCATACGAGCTCGAGCAGCTGCAGTCAAAATTCGGAGAGGAGGAAGTGACCAGGAGGAAATCCTTCCTTACGACTGATGTAAAATGAGATTTGTTTTGTGGAACCAGCGACTCGGCTAGATTGATCTACAATAATCATCATCATCATCAAAGTTCATTATCACACTTTTGGTATTTTCATTTTGATACGGTGTCGTAACGTTGACATGAGAATAAGGACTTTGTTACAGTACATATATATAAAATAAAGTATTTTTCTCTAAATTAGTAGTCTTTCATTGTGTTGAATGATCATATGAGCCTTGATGAAACACATATCACACACTTCTGCTGTTATATGCATGCTCAAGGAAAATAATTATATAAGTAAACATAATACCATTTTGTATTAATGTTATAGCTGAGGTGACCTTAACCTAATATCTTAAATATTATGCTTATTGCATTTCTTGACAAATAACACTGTGGTTAACACCAATTTCTTATGTTTAGACTATTATTACAAGTTATTATCCATCAAATTTACTTCCAAATCCAGTAAGGGGATGTGTTATATACATATACCTTAGATTTAGTCACAGATTCAAGATGCTAATGTGAATTTTAACCAAAAGAAAGCTGCTTGTTTTGAAATTGACGCCTGTTTGAGCTTCACAACATTTTTGCCTGTGTAAATTTGGCTAATATGACTACACCTTTAGGCTACAGAGTTGTTATTATGGCAAAGATGATCTTGCAAGTTTGTAATTGTTGCTAAGTTGTCATTTATGATTCTCAAAATTGTCTCAATTCTCCATAACCTTTAATCAACAGCTGTGCCGCCATCTTAACATTCCAGTTTATCCACAAACTGCATCCAGATCAGAGAAACTCCTGAGGAAACTGTCTTGAGACTTGTATGGGTCAAGGAGCAGGTTATAAATTTGAGGAGAGACCTAGAAAGATCTGGATTTTAACCAAAAGAAAGCTTCTTGGTAAGCTTCACAACATTTTGCCCGCAAAAATTTGGCTAATATGACCACCTATTATGGTTATTATGGTATGGGTGGCCTGGCAAGTTTGTAATTGTTGCTAACTTGTCATTTATAATAACTAACTCACAACTGTCGCAATTATTTAAAACCTTATGTTGTGTTTTATGTCCAGTTATTGAGTAGCTTCGTCTACTTCTGACAGATTAGATGCTGATTAACGCGTCACGTGACATCTGTTATTTTGGTCAGCGCTGCTTTGTGTGGACCAATCGCCATGGCTTATCACTATTATAAACAAAAAAAAATGTGTATCATTTGTTTAATCTATATATTAGGCACGGACGATTTAAAGATTAATCAGAAATAGCCTACATTTAAGCAGACTGGCGTTTCGAAGTAGTTTAGAAGATTTCCTTAGCCCTCAAACGCCCCCTGCTGGGCAAACAGAAATCAGCTGTAAGCAAACCCTGCTTGTCGCCCAGTGGTCTTCTATGGATTTAAAGACTCGCATTATATCTAAATGCATTTGTCCCAAAACACGCTCCATAGCGGTGTTATTAGCAAGTGAGTGGCATTTATGCTCGTAAACAATTTGTTTCCTCGGCTAATTTCCAGCAGGGGGCTCTTTATGGCTCATGATGCAGCTTCAGCTGCTGAATTATGTTCAATTTCTCACGACGTATTTTGTGTTATGGAAAAAATTTGAATGTTGTGTTGTTTTATCGTTTGAATCTGATATATCCAAACATTTCAGCTTAGGATATAAATTCAAATCTGACAGCAAAATCAATTTAAGGTGCAGTTAGCACAAGCATCTCTTATTGGTCAATCTAGAAAATCGCTGAGAAAAGTAACAAAGCGCACGTAAACGCCGTTACCGAAAACCCGATAACGGCAGCGTTTACACTTTTTATTTACATTAATAACGACGCTTGAAATAATCTACGAGACTCTACGATGAAAAAACACTATGTAATCATGATAAACTAAAATAATTTTGTAACTCATAACTCGTTTGTCCAATCAGAGACGACGTCGACCCACGAAACCCCGCCCTTTTTTGCACTCCATACACTTAACGGCCTCCCTTCTGTTTACTTTATTTCTATGGTTAAAGGCAGAGACTGTAGTAGTCACATTTAAAGAGAAGAAAATAACAAAATCCGCTGATTACACATAAACACAACACACCAAACCAGTGAGTACTTCAGGGTGGATTAAAAAGGCTATAAGCGCTAATATCGCTTTATAACGCGTGGCGTGTTATCATAGCAGCCCTGGCTGTCATATGTGCTCAACACGGAGGCTGAAACACATTAAATATTGTGTTTATTGCATATATACTGGACATTTTAGACCCTCGACTGTGCTTAAACGGCATTTATATTGGTTATACATCTATACATACTGCTGTTGATGGTATACAGTTGTTATGTTAGCGGGACAGTGGCTTAACAGTGATTATATTGTGTGCATGTTTGTATATGTTTGCTAAAAACAATAGCATGTAAACATATAAACTGCAGATGTTTATGGGGGATTTACTGTAGTTTATCTCTGTTGTCAATATGTTGTCTACTTTGCATTACTCTTTATTTTATATCTATATTAGCATTATCAGACTACTAAATATTGAAGTGGAATTGTTTAAATATAAGGCATCATATAACAATACATAGCCCTAGCATAAATATTTAGGCTAGCATGTTTTGGTTTCACTCATAATGTGTGTGTATATATATATATATATATATATATATATATATATATATATATATATATATATATATATATATATATATATATATATATAAAGCGTTTAGCATTGGTTTGACATGTCACTTGATATGTCACCTTGGTATTACTGTGGTGCGGTCTGCTTTTGTTCTTAACATGTAAGGTAACAGTCATTATTATGTTATTACAGACTTTGCTTAAATGTAATTTATTCCTGTGATTTACAGTTAAATTGTCAGCATAATTTCTCCACTTTTCAGTGTCACATGATCCATCAGATATCAAACTAGCATCTTAATTGTGTTTAATTATTGCTAATTGTTTATATTGTGTTGCTCGGTTTATAATAATGGTTCTCGTTAACATCAGTGTATCGATGGGGATTTATTTGCTTAATCTTCTGGTGCTGTTTGGTCATTTTTGACTGAAACACTTTTTGTTATTGTGATTTTTATTTTATTTTAGTTTATTGCAATGTTACACAACTTAAATTTAGTTCCAGTTTATTTGTATAGCGTTTTTCACTATAATTATTGTTTCGAAGCCGCTTTATAAAAGGTGCACATTATTTCATTACAGTCAAAATCAGAAAAGTTAAGGTTATTAGTTACTATAATGTTATTAGATGCTAATAACTTTAACTAACGACTGAATACTTGATAAAGGTTTTGGCAGTTGCCGTCCTAAAAATAAAATAAAAACTAAACAAATAAACAAAAACAAAATAAACAAACATAAACTAAAGTAAAATAACAGGTTTTATAGCCAATTTTATTCATCTAATTTTTTTTAATTGTATTTCTGTAAATTTAAACTTATTATTATGTTTTTGGGTCACTTTTTTATGTGCTTCAGATAGATTTCGCCACAGATTCAAGGTGCTAATGTGGATTTTAACCAAAAGAAAGCTTCTTGTTTTGAAATTGACGCCTGTTTGAGCTTCACAACATTTTGCCTGCAAATATTTGGCTAATATGACTACACCTTTAGGCTATACAGTTGTTATTTTGGCAAGGGTGGCCTTGCAAGTTTGTAATTGTTGCTAACTTGTAATTTATGATAACTAACTCACAATTGTCGCAATTGTTCATAACCTTATGTTGTGTGCTTTAAATTCAGTTATTGAGTAACTCCGTCTATTTCTCACCGATTAGATGCCGATTGACGCCTCACGCCTTAATTATTGTGTGATATTAATATTATACGCACTATAAAATATCTGTTAATTCGCAGTTTTCCATATTTTGTGATTCATGTTTTTATTTTTTATTTTATTTCTGCTTTTGAATTGCATTATGGGATCTCAATCTTTCTTCCAACAACTTTTAACCTTAAAAATGACTTTTATTAACGCTATTAATAGTATAAAGTGCTATATTGTTTGGGTTGGTGTCGTATATTATGTTACAATAGCCTCGTGCAGCACATTTTGTTATTTTACAGACTTATTTGTCTAGATATTATTTCTTATGCATAATATTATTACTAAAATGTAAATAAAAGTCACTTTGTTAAACTATAGAGTTGAATTTTTCCTCATTAGAAGTCGACACAGCAGAGATCAACATCTCGTAGTACAATTCACAACCGTAAATGAATGGAAAACACATAAAATATGGATACTGCATATTACAGTGCATTTATTAAATGAATAATTTAGGTAATTATGTCTGCTGTTGGCGCCAATAGCCTAGTGGTTAAGTGCGCTGACATATAGCACCATGGTGCTCACGGCGACCAGAGTTCGATTCCCGGCTCGAGGTCCTATGCCGACCCTTCCCCTCTCTCTGCTACCAATACTTTCCTGTCTGTCCTCCACTATCCTATCCCAGTAAAAGGTAAAAGAAAACCCTAAAAGGAAAAAAAAATACATATATATATATATATATATATATAAATGTATGTCTGCTGTTTGTCCAAACTGCTTAAAATAAGCTGAAACAACTCAATTCTTGATTTTTTTTGTGAATAACTTAAGTGTTTTATGTTCAATCAACTTAAATTTGTCAAATGAATAAGGTAACCTAATACCTTCATGTTGTCCCAACACAACATTTTTTCACAGTGTGTTTGTGTGTGTTTGTGTGTCAGATTTGATCTGTCCCGTGGCAGAATGAGCTCAAAGGGAGGCACAGCCCTGACCCGACGCAACTATCGCCTGGCCTCAGACACAGACAAACCCAAAGTCACAGGTATTTCCTTATGAACACATACAACAGATAAGTAGTTGATCAATAAATCATACACATATTTGTTTTTGCTGTATCTCTCAGGTATCGTCAATGAGAAGCTGCTGAGCGACTATCTGCATCATGTGTTTCCCGCCTCCAGTAAGCAGGGACCGGCATCCGCAGCGTACAGGTTGGGCTAATATACATTTGCGTTTAATCTAGAAGCTAAAATTATATCAGCGCCGTGGGAATATGAAGCAGTGTAAGGATTATGGAGCTCTTAGGAACCTTCAGTGCAGCAGAAATGATTTTGTAGCCTTGGCCAGATCTGGTGCCCTGCCACAATTCTGTCTCTGAGCTCTTCAGGCAGTTCCTTTGACCTCATGATTGTCATTGGCTCTGACATGCATTGTGAGCAGTAAAGTCTTATATAGACAGGTGTGTGGCTCGTAATCAAGTACAATCAGTATAATCAAACACAGCTGGACTCAAATGAAGGTGTAGAACCATCTCAAGGATGATCAGAAGAAATGGACAGCACCTGAGTTAAATATATGAGTGTCACAGCAAAGGGTGATCATGGTTGAAAGTGAAAAGGGGGGCAGGGGTGTGGAGGGGTGATCACGGTTGAAAGCGAAAAGCGCGGGGGGGGGGGGGGGGGTGTGATTAAGCGGATGGGGGGGGGGGGGAGCGGGCCCTTGATAATGTATCTGGGGGCCCCCTAAATGTACGGGCCCTTAGAATCGTCCTAACTCGACCTCCCCCCCTAGCGGCGCCCCTGGGTCCAGACACATTGTGCACCGTACGAACAACACAACTGGGTATTTTACAATTGACTGTGATTTTATTATTTACTTTATGGCAGTTGATGCAGGTGGTTACAGGGGGAGGGGCTTCTTATTCTAGGCAGCATCTGATTGGAGAAAATCTGTGCAGTGCAGGATGAGTCATCAACATTTGATGCCTTTCATAAGTAGCTAAATCTGTTTGACTGATTTTAAAAAAGCACACAGCACTGAAGTTTAATGAATTCGTGGTTTGGTTAAGAGTTGTTTAAATGTGGGTCGTGTGGGAGTCCCACGTTCGCCCTGTCCCGCGCTCTCCCTTCCAGCCAGTGTCTGGTTACTGGAGCTGATCTATACATAGAGCATGATGGGACATGAGAGAAAGCTGACACTCAGAGAGCGGCTGATGTGTTTACATATGATCATCGGTTGTCACAAACAAACGCAGCGATGGCCATCTGTCACCACTGTTTAAAGCCACACTGCTGCCATGTGACACCTAATGTGAATTAATGCTCAGATGTTTAGCTTAGAGGGAATCTGAGCGGTGCCTTTTAATGGGTTTGTCACGACATTAATGTTTATGTTAGCTTGAGAAATCCAAACAGCCAAATATAAATGCTAGGGCATGTTAGCAGTAAGTTAAAAAGGTTAACAACTTGCTAAATCATATCAGCGGTTTGTTAGCATGATAGTAGTCAGTGTGATAAACCATGATAGAATGTAAAAAAGTGTTTAAAATATGTTTGAAACGCGACATAGACAGACTAAAACATGCTAGCAGTGTTATTAACATGCTAGCATCAAGTGAAACACATTTCTCAAAGCCTAACAAGTAACAAGGCTCTGTTAGCAATGAGTTAAAAATGCTAACAACATAATAACAAGTGTTAGTAACATCACATAGTTGCTAACATGAAATTAAAAACATTACTCACTTGCAAAGCCTAACAATTAGCATGTTAGCAATGAGTTAAAAAAATGTTAAATCACAATAGCGTGCTAGCTTGTTAAAGCGTGATACCAAAGTTCTACAATTAGTTATCGGTGGGATAAAACATAATAGCAACATGTTAAATAGTCTTAGTAAGATGTTTGCAATGTGCTATATCATGCTTGCAGCATGCTACTAACATGCTAAAACATGCTAACGATGTTAATAACATATTTACATGTTGTAAATATTGTGATATTTATGCTGAAACTATATATTGTGCAGCCCTATCTCGGCATCTTTACACTCCACTTTTATCGTCTTTATGAATGAACAAGTCAATGATATTCATTTTTTAGATGAATCCATCATCATCGGGTATAATCTGGCAACCCTTGTTGTGTGAGTGTACTGTGAGGACCAGCTTAACCACTGTCATGCGGTGTGTCTTTTCGCTCTAGGAAAACTTTGACGTTACAGGATCTTGGAGCTCACCTGGAGAAGCTGCTGGCTGAAGATAATGTCACTGAAGACGTCAGAGGTCCAGAATCCACTTATAAATACACTGATAACACTAATTCTGAACTATTTACATGTTTATCTATAACGTAGAAACCTAAACACTTAGTTAGTGTAATATTTACTCATTGTTCTGTATTCGTAATGATCACATGGCCGTTAGCTTCAAATATCTATGCATAGATTGCTACAGTGATGTCTGTAAGCTGCATATTAATTCACTCATTTTAGTAGATTGGTTCATGTGTATTCATATGGACAGCTTTATGTCTTTCTTTTCTGAACAGATCCGACAGAAGGCAGCCTTGGACCTTCAACTGTTGTCCTGGATCACAGCAGTGGGTTTGAAGGCCTGTTATTTGTTGATGATGACCTTTTGGGGGTGAGAAGTTGACAACCACATATAAAATACTTTTTTAATGCGTTCCATACACAAATACATGCAATTTTGAGCTTTCGAGTAACTGGATCGCAAAGTTTGTTGACAATCATTGACTTTTGCTTGGAAATAGCCTAGCCTTAAAGTTTAGAATAGCTAAAAATGTGTATGTGTTAGCATGTTAGCATGTTTCTAGGATGTTTTAAGATGTCATCTTCTGTCTAGCATAGTTTATTATGCGAGTAACATGTTTTAGGAAAACTAACCATATTTAATAACAATAACAACAAAGAAATTACAATAGAAACCATATAGAGATGACCGTTGTACAATAAGGGAAATAATAACAGTCAGTATGTTTCAAAATAATATGCCTAATAACATTATTAGCATGTTTTAGCAGGAATTAGCATTATTTACAGGTTTTTAGCATGATTTAGCACACTGCTAGCTAAATTTAAACACTCGGCTAATGTTTCTAACTTAATTTAGCACACAGGTAACATGTTATTAACAAGTTGGCATATATCAATTTACCATATTGCTAAGAGGATTAAATACTGCTAACCTGTTAATAGCATGCTACCACTATATTGCGAACATGTTTCAAGCATGATTGCACACTGTTATGTTTAACACATTGCTTGCATGTTTCTAACATCATTTACCACACAGCTAACTTGTTGTTAGGGTGTTTCTTATCTGCTTGGATGACTTTACACATGATTAACACTCATTATTATAATGCTAACACGGTTTAGCACACTACTGACAAGTTTCTAGGCATGTTGCTAGCTTGATTTAGCACACTGCTAGCATGTTTAAACACACAGCTAATGTTTCTAGCTTTAATTTAGCACACAGGTAACATGTTATTAACAAGTTGGTGCATATCAATTTACCATATTGCTAAGAGGATTAAATACCGCTAACCTGTTATTAGCATGCTACCACTATATTGCAAACATGTTTCAAGCATGATTAAACACTGTTATCATGTTTAACACATTGCGTGCATGTTTCTAACATTATTTACCACACAGCTAACATGTTAGGGTGTTTCTTATCTGCTTGGATGACTTTACCCATGATTAACACTCATTATTATAATGCTAACATGGTTTAACACACTACTGACAAGTTTCAAGGCATGTTGCTAGCTTGATTTAGCACACTGCTAGCATGTTTAAACACACAGCTAATGTTTCTAGCTTAATTTAGCACACAGGTAACATGTTATTAACAAGTTGGCGCATATCAATTTACCATATTGCTAAGAGGATTAAATACCGCTAACCTGTTATTAGCATGCTACCACTATATTGCTAACATGTTTCAAGCATGATTGCACACTGTTAACATGTTTAACACATGTTTTTAATATGATTTATCACACAGCTAGCTTGTTGTTATGATGTTTCCTATGTGCTTGGATTACTTGGCACATGATTAGCATGCCTTGTTACAGTGTTTCTCAACCACGTTTCTAGAGGAACACCAGCACTGCATGTTTTGGACGCCTCATTTGTCTGTCACATCTTTTACTGGTCTTTAAGTGTCTGGCTAATGAGCTGTTGATCTGAATCAGGTGTGTTTGGTTAAGGAGACATGGAAAATGTGCAGAGCTGGTGGTCCTCCAGGAATATGGTTGAGAAACACTGTCTTATTGTATTGTTGAGATGATTTAGCAATTTCCAGGCATGTCGCTAGCATGATTTAGCACACTGCGTGCATTTTTAAGCACATTGTTAACAGGTTTTGTGCATGGTTTAACATGATTTATTTTGCTATTATATTTTAACACTTCAGCTAGCATATCTGTGTACATAATTTAAGCCTTTTCTAGCATTATGCATCAGACTTTTTTGTTTTGTATTGGTTTACAAGAAAAAATACAGTTTTGAACTGTCAAGTCATCTTTAAAGGGTCACGAAAAACCAAAACCCATTTGTTTGAGCTGTTGACAGTCATAAATGTGTCCCACGCTGCTAAAAACACTTTTAGGACGCATATATTTCACAAAATAGTGAAAATTGGTTGTTTTTGTGTTATTTTGAGCAAATTCGTTCTTCCGGTTTGAAACTAATATTTGAAGCTGCATCACAGCGATTAGATACTTGCATGTATTCATTATAGTTATTATATTAAAGTGTATTCATTCAGCAGTTCATCCTCACATCCAATATCGTTTGTCACGGGGGGCATGCATGAAATGTTTCTGAATGAAAGTGAAAGTGCCAAACTGCAGTTAAAGTCGACAAATGAATTCAAATAATTCAAAATAATGGCAAATAATTTGATTACTGATGTCCATGTAAACACAGTCGCTGTCTTTCTCCCCTGCGTCTGTGTTTGTTTTGTCTATGAAAATCAGTGTGTGCTCACACGGAAACTCCCATTTTTATGCAAAAACTTCCCTCTTTCCCTCCCCCGACACTCCCACCTAAACAGAGCTGGACACACCCACTTTCCTGACTTTTTCCAAACTAGATGTGTGAAAACATCCTGCAGAGACAGGGAGGTTTCATGGCCCTTTAAATGTTATCAGAATTGCCAGAAATGAGTGTTATGAAAGCACATTGCCATAGTTTGCATTTCAAAACCAATGTTTACTGTTAAATATGCTCATATATTTTGTTTTTATCGCTGGTTTCAAGGTCATCGGCCACAGTAACTTCAGCTCCATCAGAGCCACCACGTGCGTTTATAAAGGTAACCTTTCAGTAACAAAAAAGCAACATGGAAGTTTCAAATTGTTATTTATTTGGAGTAAATACAAACCAAATGTCACTTTTTTTAATGCTTCTAATTGTTTTTAGGGAAATGGGTGTACGAAGTTCTCATCTCATCCCAAGGCCTAATGCAGATCGGATGGTGCACACTAAACTGCAGATTCAACCAAGAGGTACAAACCTCCATTTGAGCTCAAAACTGCGGTAACCGCATCATTCAGAGGTCAATTCTGAAATGCAGAGCTGTACAAATTGGATATTCACTCTAATAGTCAGCTAACTCTTATGGGAAACTTTCCAAGTCCCAGAAATCACGTTGATGATTACACGACGATTGTTCGCTCTGCCCTCCAAAATCCTATTATAAAGTCTTGGGCTTGGCTTAATCTATTGGTGAAAATGGTTTGAGAGTGAATTAATGACAAATGCGAACCACGTTTGTTCTGTATGTCTTCAGGAAGGTGTTGGGGACACGCCAGACTCGTACGCCTATGATGGAAACAGAGTCCGCAAGTGGAATGTGACAACCACCAACTATGGCAAGGTGAAAACACACAGAGCTTACTGCAGTCTGTTAACACAGGGGTCATGCTTGATTCAGAGGGCGAGTTTGGTCGACCTTGGTGGTGTGTTCATGGTCTGTTTCTTTAACGTCGTTGAGTCGAAGTTGTTTTCTAAATGAAAGAAGTGATTCTGGACTACCTGTGCAAACCTGTGCAAGTTTGTAATTTGCACACTTGTCAAATGTGCATGAGGTTAGTCTGTGGTCTTCACTGGACACCCCTGATCACTGTGTACTGTATGCTGTAGTAGGCTCAGTGCTCTAAAGGCATGTTTAATTTACCTGCGGTTTAACAGGATAAAGGCTCTAACTCAAATGTTAAAACTGACTCATCTAAGAGCTTACATTTAGATTGAAATGAGCATTGTGTTCTGTTGAAGTAGTGTCATCTGACCAATTATGAAAGAAAGGTTTATCTGACCAATCAGAGCAGAGTAGGGTCATCTGACCAATTAGAGCAGAGTAGGGTCATCTGACCAATCAGAGCAGAGTAGTGTCATCTGACCAATCAGAGCAGAGTAGGGTCATCTGACCAATCAGAGCAGAGTAGGGTCATTTGTTCAATCAGAGGAGAGTAGGGTCATCTGACCAATCAGAGCAGAGTAGGGTCATCTGACCAATCAGAGCAGAGTAGGGTCATCTGACCAATCAGAGCAGAGTAGGGTAATTTGTTCAATCGAGGAGAGTAGGGTCATCTGACCAATCAGAGCAGAGTAGGGTCATTTGTTCAATCAGAGGAGAGTAGGGTCATCTGACCAATCAGAGCAGAGTAGGGTCATTTGTTCAATCAGAGCAGAGTAGGGTCATCTGACCAATCAGAGCAGAGTAGGGTCATTTGTTCAATCAGAAGAGAGTAGGGTCATCTGACCAATCAGAGCAGAGTAGGGTCATTTGTTCAATCAGAGGAGAGTAGGGTCATCTGACCAATCAGAGCAGAGTAGGGTCATTTGTTCAATCAGAGGAGAGTAGGGTCATCTGACCAATCAGAGCAGAGTAGGGTCATTTGTTCAATCAGAGGAGAGTAGGGTCATCTGACCAATCAGAGCAGAGTAGGGTCATTTGTTCAATCAGAGGAGAGTAGAGCAGGGTCACCTGATCAATCAGAGAAGAGTAGGTTCATCTGACCAATCAGAGCAGAGTAGATCCATTGACCATTAAGTACAGGCATGTTTATCTGACCTATCAGAGCAGAGTAAAACAGGGTCATCTAACCAATCAGAGCAGAGTAGGATCATCTGACTAATCAGAAAAGAGCATGGTCATCTAACCAATCAGAGCAGAGTAGAATCATCTGACCAATCCGTGCAGAGTAGAGCAGGGTCATTTGACCAATCAGAGCAGAGTAGCATCATCTAACCAATCAGAGCAGAGTAGAGCAGGATCATCTGACCAATCAAAGCAGAGTAGAGCAGGGTCATCTGACCAATCAGAGCAGAGTAGGATCATCTAACCAATCAGAGCAGAATAGAGCAGGGTCATCTGACCAATGAGAGCAGAGTAGAATCATCTGACCAATCAGAGCAGAGTAGGATCATATGACCAATCAGAGCAGAGTAGAAACATCTAACCAATCCGTGCAGAGTAGAGCAGGGTCATCTGACAAATCAGAGCGAGTAGGATCATCTGACCAATCAGAGCGAAGCAGGATTATCTAACCAATCAGAGCAGAGCAGAGAAGCGTCATCTGACCAATCAGAGCATAATAGAGCCATCTGACCAATTACTACGGATTAATCTGACCAATCAGAGCAAAATAGGAATATCTGTCCAATCAGAGCAGACTCATCTGACCAATCACAACAGGCTGTTTCATCTAACCAGTCAGAGTAGAGGAGGGTACTCTGACCTATTACTACACACAGGTTCACCTGACCAAACGGAGACGAGTATGGTCATTTGATTAATCACAACAGGCTGTCGCATCTGACCAACCAGAGAAGAGATTTGGGATCTGACCAATCAGAGCAAAGTAGGGTCATCTGACCAATCAGAGCACAGAGATTTGTCATCTGATCAATCAGAGTAGGTTCATCTGACCAATCAGAGAAGATATTTGGGATCTGACCAATCAGAGCAAAGTAGGGTCATCTGACCAATCAGAGCACAGAGATTTGTCATCTGACCTATCAGAGTAGAGTAGGGTCATCTGACCAGTCAGAGCAAAGGAAGGCTATCTGACCAATTAAAGCAGAGTTGACTCATCTGACCCATCACAACAAACCGTGCAGAGCAGAATAGGGTTATCTGACCAATTGGAGCACAGTAAAATCGTCTGCCCAATCAGAGTATCGTAGACTCTCAGAAAGGCGGGGTTTAGAGAGACAGAAACCTTAAATCTCTGCCAAACACTGTGAGAACAGAGCTAATGCTGAAATACATATTATAATAAAGTGAAAGTGTTTTTGACCTTGGATGACCTTGGAACCTAAAAATGGCACAACAGGGACTCGTTAGGGGCTGATTGATAATAGTAAAGTCCTTATAATGACTCTCGTTATTCATCAGTGTGTTCTGTTGATTTGCTTGTGTTTAGTCGTGGGCTGCTGGGGATATCGTCAGCTGTCTGATAGATCTGGATGAGGGAACCATTACGTTTTGTCTGTAAGTATAGTTATACTGGCTCCCATTGAAACTGTGGTGTGTAAGCAAGAGTTATTGATGGACAATAAGTCATTTGTTCACCTGAATTAAAATGTGTCTAATAGTAATATGTGGTTATTCTCTTTAGAAATGGACAGTCTCTCGGTGTTGCGTTCAGCAATATTAAGACGGGCCCGGGGGTTGCATACTTCCCTGCCATCAGTCTTTCCTTCAAAGAGTCCGTAGCTTTTAACTTCGGCAGCCGTCCTCTCAGATATCCTCACCATCTGCATGCATATTCATGTGGTTTAATGTCATGAACGACTGACAAAACAGTTGTGTGTTTTGTAATAAATTGTGTATTTTAGAGAAAATTAAGTTTATAAATGTAAAACTGCAACTTATGTGTGTTATTTAAAATAAGTTGTTATATAAACGTGTGCTTAATATTAGTAGGATTAGATAAGGAGTAAATTAATCATAGGATAAATGTGCAGTATATCATCAATTAATCATATAATAAAGCAATGTTTTTTAAATCAGTTCATGCCGGCTTATTTTTAAGAATAGACAAAGTTTATATTCCAAAACTATAATAATAATAATAATAATAATAATAATAATAATAATAATAATAGAAGTGGTAATAGTAATAGTAGTAATAGTAGTAAGAATAGTAATGGTAGTAGTAGTAGTAGTAGTAGTAGTGATAGTAGTAGTAGTAGTAGCAGTGGTAATAGTAGTAGTAGTAATAATAGTAAGAATAGTAATGGTAGTAGTAGTAGTAGTAGTAGTAGTGGTAGTAGTAGTAGCAGTGGTAATAGTAGTAGTAGTAATAATAGTAAGAATAGTAATGGTAGTAGTAGTAGTAGTAGTAGTAATAGTAGCAGTGGTAATAGTAGTAGTAGTAATAGTAGTAAAAATAGTAATGGTAGTAGTGGTAATAGTAGTAGTAGAAGTAGTAATAGTAGCAGTAATAGTAATATTAGTAGTAGTAGTAATAGTAATAGTAGTAGTGATAGTAACAGTAGTAGTAGTAAAAGTAGCGGTAGTAGTAATAATAGTAGTAGTAGTAGTAGTAAAAGTAATAGTAGTAGTGATAGTAACAGTAGTAGTAGTAAAAGTAGCGGTAGTAGTAATAATAGTAGTAGTAGTAGTAATAGTAATAGTAGTAGTGATAGTAACAGTAGTAGTAGTAATAGTAGCGGTAGTAGTAATAATAGTAGTAGTAGTAGTAATAGTAATAGTAGTAGTGATAGTAACAGTAGTAGTAGTAAAAGTAGCAGTAGTAGTATTAATAGTAGTAGTAGTAGTAATAGTAATAGTAGTAGTGATAGTAACAGTAGTAGTAGTAAAAGTAGCGGTAGTAGTAATAATAGTAGTAGTAGTAGTAATAGTAATAGTAGTAGTGATAGTAACAGTAGTAGTAGTAATAGTAGCGGTAGTAGTAATAATAGTAGTAGTAGTAGTAATAGTAATAGTAGTAGTGATAGTAACAGTAGTAGTAGTAGTAGTAGTAGTAGTAGTAAAAGTAGCGGTAGTAGTAATAATAGTAGTAGTAGTAATATTAGTAGTAGTAGTAATAGTAATAGTAGTAGTGATAGTAACAGTAGTAGTAGTAGTAGTAAAAGTAGCGGTAGTAGTAATAATAGTAGTAGCAGTAGTAATATTAGTAGTAGTAGTAATAGTAGTGGTAATATTAATAGCGGTAAGAATAGTAATGGTAGTAGTAGTAATATTAGTAGTAGAAGTAGTAATAGAAGAGATAGTAGTAGTAGTAATAGCAATAGTAGTAGTAGTAGTAGTAGTAGTAGTAGTACTAGTAATAGTAACAGTAGTAATAGTAGTAGTAGTAATAGTAGAGATAGTAGTAGTAGTAATAGCAGTAGTAGTAGTAGTAGTAGTAGTAGTAGTAGTAGCAGCAATACTAGTAGTAATAGTAGTAGTAATAGTAGCTGTAGTAATAGTAGCAGTAATAGTAGTAGTAGTCGTAGTAGTAGTAACAGTAGTAGTAATAATTGTAGTAGTAGTAGTAGTAGTAGTAGTATCTATTAATAGTATCTATTATAGTAGTAGTATCTATTAATTATAAGTTTGATCTTTTTGACTTTTTTCATGTATTTTTGATTAATCAGGCCTCCATATTTATGTCTGTATATTTAATAAAACAAACATTTCTTGTAAGTATTCAAAATAAACGAATCACATATGTAATTTATATGACACTAAATTATTAAATATATTTCTGCTTATTTTACTAGGAACTCTAACTGCTTAAATATATTATAAGATAGGATTGAAGATGTAGTATAATTCCACGATTAATACCAGAAGTACAGATATTTAAGGTGTATATAATTGTGTAGGGTTTTAAACATAGTAATTATTTTTTAAAACTTATTTCAAAATTTTCTGTGAAGCTGATAAAACAGAAAATAAGTGTCTGTGAATGCATATTTAAATGAATACATTTATTACATTTTATATATAGATTTATACATAAACGTGTGTGTGTGTGTGTGTGTGTGTATAATTTTATAGAATTTTTTATGTTTATTTAATGATGTATATATTATAATAATATTGTATTAATTGTGTATAAATATTTTTAATAATATTATAATATTATTTATTTATTATAATAATATTGTGTTAATTGTGTATTAATATTTTTAAGAATATTATAATGCTATTTATTTAATTTAATAATATTGTGTTAATTGTATTAATATTTTTAATAATAATATAATACTATTTATTTATTATTATAATATTGTATTAATTGTGTTTAAA
Source organism: Danio aesculapii (assembly GCF_903798145.1). Lineage (NCBI taxonomy): Eukaryota > Metazoa > Chordata > Actinopteri > Cypriniformes > Danionidae > Danio > Danio aesculapii. The sequence goes on from NC_079456.1 coordinate 37,080,247, forward strand.
TATTAATAATAATATTATAATACTATTTATTTATTATAATAATATTGTATTAATTGTGTATAAATATTAATAATAATATTATAATACTATTTATTTATTATAATAATATTGTATTAATTGTGTTTAAATATTAATAATAATATTATAATACTATTTATTTATTATAATAATATTGTGTTAATTGTGTTTAAATATTAATAATAATATTATAATACTATTTATATATTATAATAATATTGTGTTAATTGTGTATTAATATTTTTAATAATATTATACTATTTATTTATTATAATAATATTGAATTAATTGTGTATAAATATTTATAATAATTTAAAATACTATTTAGTTATTATAATAATATTGTATTAATTGTGTATAAATATTAATAATAATATTATAATACTATTTATTTATTATAATAATATTGTATTAATTGTGTATAAATATTTATAATAATTTAAAATACTATTTAGTTATTATAATAATATTGTATTAATTTTGTATAAATATTAATAATAATATTATAATACTATTTATTTATTATAATTCATTGTATAATTCATTGTATATAATTTTTTAATAGTATTATAATACCTTTTATTTATTATAATATTGCATAAACTGTGTAAAATATTTTTAATAATATTATAATAATAATATTTAATATTTATTGCAAGTAGAGCTTAACTTAATTTATATACAAGATACCACAGTAAATGTAGAAATATGTTTATTATTGGATTGAATTTATAGATGTATTAGTAACATAATAAAATATTTCTATTGGAAACGCAGATACAAAATAAACACACATAAATGCTTGTAAATGATGATAAATAAAGTTGAACTTAACTGCACTTTCCCCCCTCAAGTAAATCTTAAAGCGCAAAACACAAACCCATCAAGTCCTTAACCCATCAGTCCCTCACGTACCCTGTGGAAGGCTACCTTCCTCTACAGAGCCCACCAACAGCTGACCTCATCAAAGCCCACAGGCTTCTGGGATACCTCAAGACAGTCCTGTCCACCTCCATCGACACGCAGGTACACTTCTTGACCCTAAAATAGCAGACAGCTCCTCCACAGAAATGTAACCTGTCGTCACTTTAAGGCAGAAAAACCGAGATTGTGTTTTGATCAGGAGGAGAAGCTTGTGGAGAAAGACAGCAGCGTCTGGCAGCTTCACGGAGATCCCACAATCCTGGTCACTCTCGCTCACATATTCAACCACTTTGCGCCTCTCATGGTAACCAAATCACTGTAAATAGACAAAAAAATCAGTGTGTTTACGTGATGAAGTGCTTGATTTGCTGGTGTGATTTTGTCTGTGTGTTTAGTGTAAAGTGTATCTGGTGGAGGACGTGCTGATGAACTTTCTGCTGAGTATTCTGGAGGGTGGAGGATCTGTCGATGAACATCCTCTCATACAGCAACTGCTGGATCTTTTCTGGCTGCTCATGGAGGTAAAAACAGCTCAATTTCAAGACTAGGAGAGCGTTGTTTTACTGTAGTGGAGATATCGTTGTAGTTTATTTGTAAACCTTTTGTGTACTTTTAATAAGTGTATACACTGTAAAGGCACTTAGAAGTGTAATTGTGCTGCCTTTGTAATAATTCATCTTACTAAATGATTAATAATTATTATCAATTTAATTAAAATGAAATAAATCTTACGGTGGCCGAGAAGGTGCGATAGGAAAGCAAATAAAGAAACGATCTTCATCAATTTGACAGCACACGGGTTGCAGATTCTCACAACACAACTGAAGAAACGCTCAGCAAATCGGTCTCAACACTTGCAAATATCCACGCTACACAACGGAAATGTTTCAAGGGGACCCAAAAACATGACCGACCCTGCTGAGATATTGCTGTGCTATTATCTCAGTTGGAAAGATGAGTTGAGAGTCCAAGTCAATGCACATCTCCCACCCCTTTCCAGGCACCTTGTTCTCTCTGTACCTGTAGTCTGCCCCCCTTCTCCTGGTCTGAGGAACCTGATGTTTGGCAGAGGAGATGCTGATGTGCTGTTTGCTTGTAACTCTTCTGTATTAATGTTTTACACTTGTAAAATGTCTGAAAATGCACTTAGTTAGTGCTTGAAAAGGTGTGAGAACACTTAGAAATGGTTTTGCTGCTTTATTTTGCATGAAGTTGCATATTAAAGGGGACCTATTATGCAAAAATGACATTTATAAGGAGTTTAATCACACTTGTGTGTCAGCAGTGAGTGAATATATCCAGCCACTGATGATAAAAATGAGTTAATTCTGTTGTTTATAATCAGACTTGATGTAAACAGTCTGCAGAAACACTTTGATTGACATTCTCCCTTTGTACGTGTCATCAGACGGGGAAAGCCCCGCCCATTAGTGACCATCTCTCCCTCATTTGCATAAACAGCCCTGAGTGAGAAGCAGCCGTCTGCCATTAGAGTTTCGAATCTGCCACTATCCCGAGACACAGGTGTTTATAGCTCCGCCCTTTTTTAAAAAGAGCACCTCATTTGAATTTAAAGCGACAGTCACCAAAAACAGCGTAATTTGGCTCAAATCCTAAAAAGAGTGAGTTATAAAACATTATTTGTGTGGTATTTTGAGCTGAAACGTCAAACACACACTCTAGGGACACCAGAGACGCATTTTATATCTTGTAAAAAGGAGCCTAACAGGTCCCCTTTAAATCTCTCCATCTCAGTGCAGCGATTTTTGCTGTAAATTTGATTCGACGTCGTATGTTAAACATGTGTTACGTCTCCTGCAGGACTACGAGGTGCGAGAGTGCCTGAAACAGCTGATGATGTCACTGCTCAGAGCGTATCGCTTCTCTCCCATCATCCCTGATCTGGGCTTTCAGGTGAGAAACGCCAATCCACAAGCCTTATACAATACTGTCAACATTATCGACACACGCAGCAGCGTCGGCTTGTGAAGAACCGCTGACTAGAGGGGCATGCTGGGAAATCATACTTCAAAGCACAGCAGCACTAAACGTCTGCAGAGAGACGTTGACGTTGATTGTTCATGGCCATTATCAGCGATTTGCACGTCCCACTTGAAATAAATGTGTGGTTAAAATGAAAACGACTCGTGTGCTTTGATTCAGGCGGGGTGTAATTTGTTTTAATGAGTTTGTTTGATGTCCACGCTTGCGCTGCCGGATTGGCAACATGTTGATTTCAATAGTTTTGTCTTTTCAGTTGGTGTTTAATAGATTGAAGGGAAATGTGCTTGTTTTTCTGTGTCCTGCAGATTCATTACCTTCGTCTGACCACCGCTATACTGCGCCATGAGAAGTCCAGGAAGTACCTGCTCAGCAATGTTCTATATCCTCTATATTCACGATTTCATTTTAAAACAGCTCCCAAATGCACATAAAACAGAATTATTAGCCCCCCCCCTTCAATTATTATTTATATTTTTTGTATATTTCCCAAATGATGTTGAACAGAGCCAGGAAATTTTCACAGTATGTCTGATAATATTTTTTCTTCTGGAGAAAGTCTTATTTTTTTATTTCGGCTAGAATAAAAGCAGTTTTTAATTTTTTTTAAACCCATTTTAAGGTCAATATTATTAGCCCCTTTCAGCTATATTTGTTTTCGATAGTCTACAGAACAAACCATCATTATACAATAACTTGCCTAATTACCCAAACCTGCCTAGTTACCCTAATTAACCTAGTTACGCCTTTAAATGTCACTTTAAGCTGTATAGAAGTGTCTTGAAGAATATCTAGTCTAATATTATTCACTGTCATCATGGCAAAGATATGAATCGTTGATACAAGGCAGGATGGATCCGTGCTTCATGTTGTTGATGCCAAATTCTGACCTGACCATCCGAATATTATGGTAGAAATGGAGACTCATCAGACCAGGCAACGTTTCTCCAATCTTCTATTGTCCAGTTTTGGTGAGCCTGTGTGAATTGTAGCCTCAGTTTCCTGTTGTTAGCTGACACGAGCGGCACCCGGTGTGGTCTTCTGCTGCTGTAGCCCATCCGCCTCAAGGTTGGACGTGCTGTGTGTTCAGAGATGCTCTTCTGCAGACCTCGGTTGTAACGAGTGCTTATGTGAGTTACTGTTGCCTTTCTATCAGCTGGAACCAGTCTGGCCATTCTCCTCTGACCTCTGGCATCAACAAGGCATTTGCGCCCACAGAACTGCCGCTCACTGGATATTTCCTCTTTGTCAGATCATTCTCTGTAAACCCTAGAGATGGTTGTGCGTGTAAATCCCAGTAGATCAGCAGTTTCTGAAATACTCAGACCAGCCCGTCTGGCAGCAACAACCATGCCACGTTCAAAGTCACTTAAATCCCCTTTCTTCCCCATTCTGATGCTCGCTTTGAACTGCAGCAGATCGTCTTGATCATGTCTACATGTCTACATGTCGTGTTTCGTCTGGTGCAAACAGCCAAATTGCTTATCACTGTGTATCTCCTCATGTAGCGTGTTGTTAGGACACGGGTTTTACAATGTAACCTGCTCCCCTAATGTTTACACTTATATTTATATTATTGGCTAATTAATAACCCCCTCATGGGTAACTCTGAATCTGCGTCTCATTTCACTGCTACTGTCCACTGAAGGTTGCGTTTCAGTCAAAATAAGCACGATGAGTTATTTTATAGTTGGTTTTAAAGGGTTTCAGTCCTTAACGGTGTCACGTTTGATGTGCTGCGCTCTGTGGTTTTCTTCTACATCAAGACCCCTCTGAGAGTGAAGGAGGCCGGACTGGAGGAGCTCATCCCAACCACCTGGTGGCCAACGCGCTTCGACAAAGAGGTCAGAAACACATTACGATTATCTCCACTTAGGGGCCACTTTATTAGGTACACATCGCTAGTGCTGGTCAGCAGTGTTGGGGACTGTACTGCATTACAATATTGACAGTCACTAGTCGCCACAGAGAAACATCTCGCCTGAAATGATCTCCTCAGACAAACACTGATGCGAGCTGAGCTGCTGTTGGAGTGTCAGATGAATGTTTTTAATGTGTGTGACCTGACGTGTGTGCAGGGCAAAGATGAGAGAGACCCGCGCGAGGAGACTGCAGACGAGAGACTGAGGCGGCGAGCGTACGAGAGAGGCTGTCAGCGGCTGAAGAAGAGGATTGAGGGTATACACACACACACACACACACACACTCTTACACATACATGGCCACACTCAATTACATTCACACAGACATAAACACTCACTCACACTTACACACAGACTATACATGCTAACACATTTAAACTGACACACACTGCACACACATTCGCAAACAGAAACAATCACATACATACACACACATGCCAGCACACTGATACCAACACTCACTCACAGTCACAAACACACTATACACACACTCACACCCAAAACACAAACACACACACTTTTATTGATACTCATGCTTTTACTCTCTGTCTCTCTCTGACACACACACACACACACACACAGACAAACACTTACTCACAAACACACACTCACATCCAAACCACACGTATACACACTCTTACTTGCATTCACTCTCACACGCATACACACACACTCACTCATACACAAGCACACTCACAAAAACAAACTCACATTCATGTACACACAAACATTCACTCACGAACACAACCTACACACACTCACACCCAAAACATTTACATACATACATACATACATACTCACATACACTCTCTGACACTGATTTTGAGTGTGTGTGTGTGTGTGTGTGTGTGTGTGTGTGTGTGTGTGTGTGTGTGTGTGTGTGTGTGTGTGTGTATGCGTATCGGTCGTCTATGTGTGTGTGTGTGTGTGTGTGTGTGTGTGTGTGTGTGTGTGTTTGTTTTCAGTTGTGGAGGAGCTGCAGGTTCAGATCTTGAGGTTGATGCTCAACAACAAAGACAAAGGGACGGTACGTTCATGCAGGCTCTCCACACACACACACACACACACACACACACACACACACAGCTGTGATTCATTTATTCATTCATTTTCTTTCCAGTTAGTCCCTTTATTAATCCGGGGTCGCCACAGTGGAATGAACCGCCAATTTATCCAGCATATGTTTTACACAGCGGATGCCCTTCCAGCTGCAACCCATCTCTGGGAAACATCCATACACACTCATAGATACAGTTAAAGTCAGAATTATTAGCCCCCTGTATATACCCCCCCAATTTATACTTAACGGAAAGATCTTTTCAGCACATTTCTGATCATAATAGTTTTAATAACTGATTTCTGATAACGGATTTCTCTTTGCCATGATGGCAGCACATAATATTTGACTAGATATTCTTCAAGACACTAGTATAGGGGAATTACCAACATACGTCACATATGACGTCACACGGGTTCAACCGCGCACACCGGTTGCGAAAAAATGACATTTTTTCGTCATTTTTGACTATGCAAAAAAATTTCGTCTTATCCAATATCCATTGGGAGGATGCTATCACAAATGGACCTGTCAGATGAACGCCGCTCACTTTAACGTTAATTTTGCCGAATCACTGTGCTTATCACTGGGTGACCAGCTGTTATAATACGCTGACAGCATTATGTAAATAATATATATAATATGTCATCAATATAACTTATTTCTAATACAACAATAAACTCTGAACCGCATCAGATGTCATTCCCTTGCTGTAAATGCTAGCGCTCCCGGTTTTTGTTCTGGCACCTCGCTGCGTGCGCATCCTGAATGTTTAAAAACCGGTAATTCGCTTATTCAGCTTAAAGTGACATTTAAAGGCTTAACTAGGGTAATTAGGGTAAAGTTAGGGTAATTAGGCAGGTCATTGTATAACAGTGGTTTGTTCTGGAGACAATCCAAAACTAATATAGCTGAAGGGGGCTAATAATATTGACCTTAAAATGGGTTAAAAACAATTAAAAACTGCTTTTATTCTAGCCGAAATAAAACAAATCAGACTTTCTCCAGAAGAAAAAATATTAGAGGAAATACTGTGAAAAATTCACTGGAGGGCGAATAATTTTGACTGCAACTGTATGTATATTGAGTATTAAATAATTTGGCTAAATATACACTTAAAAAATTTGTGATCAGAATAAAATTAATATTGGATATACAAATATAAATGCTTATTGGAAATATTAATAAGTAATAGAAGATCATAGTTATGGATTTTAAAACAACACTGATGTTGGATAATAACAACATTTAAAAAAAAAAAACGTTTTCAACAAACTCATCTCTTTATTTTACAGGGCGAAGCGTCGCGGTACATTTTCCTCAACAAGTTTCGCAAGTTTCTTCAGGAAAATGCAAGCAACCGAGGGGTAAGAAATAAAACACAAGACAAGCAGGACAGATTCATCTTCATTCACACCTTAAAGGGACAGTTCACCCAAAAATGTCATTTCATCTATTCACGCTCAAGTGGTTTCAAACTTGATTTCTTCTGTTCAACACAAAACAAGAAAGGCTGAAGAACGCTGGAAAAAGCATTCATTTACATCCAAGACAGGAATAAAAAATACTGTGGATGTCAATGGCAGTTGTTTTTTCCAACATTCTTCAAAATATCTTCTCTTGTGTATAACTCAAACAGTTTAGGAACAAGTGGAGGATGAGGAAATGGACAGAATTAACGTTTGTCCTTTCAAACTGCCGATCTTGAGAGACTGTGGATGGTTTGATTGGTTGTTTGTCGTGTGTGTTTGTGTGTGCAGAACCCAACAGTGTTGTGTCCTCCTGAATATATGGTGTGTTTCTTGCATCGCCTCATCACCGCCATCCGCAGCTACTGGGACGAAGGCAAGAGGAAAAGCCCAGGATCCATCAGCAGTGAAGGTGGAGCAACTCTGACCTTAAAAGATCATTCATTCATTTTCCTTAGGCTTAGTCTGTTATTTATCAGGGGACGCCACAGCAGAATGAACCGCCAACTATTCCAGCATATGTTTTAAGTTTTAGATAGATAGCTAGACAGACAGACAGTCAGACAGACAGCTAGGCAGACAGATGGATGGATGGATGGATGGACGGATGGATAGATAGATAGATAGATAGATAGATCAAATGATAGATAGATAGATAGATAGATAGACAGACAGACAGACAGACAGATAGGCAGGCAGGCAGACAGACAGACAGACAGACAGACAGATAGACAGACAGACAGACAGACAGACAGACGGATGGATGGATGGATGGATGGATGGATGGATGGATGGATAGATAGATATTATTCATTCATTTATTTTCCTTTGGCTTAGTCACTTTATTCATCAGTGGTCGTCACAGTGGAATGAACCGCCAACTTATCCAGCATGTGTTTTACACACCGGATTCCCAGTACTGGGAAACATCCATACTCATTCACACTCATACACTAGAGAACATGCAAACTCCACACAGAAACACCAACTGACCCAGCCGGGACTCAAACCAGCGGCCTTCTTGCTGTGAGACCACAGTGTTAACCACTGAGCCCCAATGTCGCCCGAAATAAATATTACACTGTGTTTATTCATTGAAATAAAGCTAATAATTAAATAATTTATAAGTATTAGATCAGAAAGTAGGTAAAAAAAATACTAAAATGAATATCGAATGTCTCATTATTGACCCGCTTTTGTTTCCGTCAGACGCCTACGTTCCTCCTCAGCTCTTCTACAATGGGAAGGTGGATTATTTCGACCTTCAGCGTCTGGGCGGACTGCTCTCACATTTAAAGAAAACACTCAAAGGTTAGTACAAAAATAAAGCTCATTTCTCAGGTGTGCTTCAGGAGGATTACCCAGCATGCACCTGCACAATGAACCACCAGAGGGAGTAGACGCTCAGTTTGTTTGGACTCTTACTCAATCTGACAGGCAGCTCTGGAAAGCACACTGAAGACAGTAAATGACACACGCCTGCATGATTTCGGCTGCGTTCAGAAGCTCCGAGACGTAATGTTTGTTGACATTAAACGAGACGTGTGTTCTCAGTCCAATGTGCCCATTATGTTCATTTTGTTTGGTAACTTTTACGAAATTTTGCTATCGAACCAACGCTTCAGATCGATCAGCCTCCCAAATTACTTTTAAATTGAGAGCGAACGCATTGCAGGCTGCTCGCTTTCCCCTGTTTTTTAACGTTTCAGGCTTGGTTATTAACCTCAGAAACGCTGGTGGTCGTTACTTTGATTTGTGGCGTCATTAAAGTTTCTGAAATGATGGGATAAGATGGATGCTGGAGGCGTTCGGAGAGAGACCGGGATGCAGATGGATATTGATTTCCCTCAAGGCACACATGCCGCAAAAATAAATAAATAAATATTGACGGACTGCAGGAAAGACGCCAAGAGAGAGGAAGTGCTGCTCTTTAATGTAATGATACGTGTTTTCTGTGGTTTGCGCCGGATGATTTTATTTGTCTAAAGGTCTTTGTCAGGAGTTTAGGCAAGATTGGGTTTGTTTTTCTCTAAGATGAAGGTCACTTTTTTGGTTAGGAGAACATGAAGGCTGATTTTTAGCTGTAACTGTGACTCTCAAAATGCCAGCAGCTATTGACTTACACTTTATGAGTTAAAAAAAGATGCACAGGCTAAACTGAATTAATTCTTGTGGCTGTGGTGATGGGGTGAGGTCGTATGAAGTTCAGCGATACAGCGTTTAGTCATTTAGCAGATGCTTTTGTCCATCTGGAAAGTATTGATAGCGCTTCCCTTTTTCCACATGTTTTTATGTTACAGTCTTATTCCAAAATGGATTAAATTCATTTATTTCCTCAACATTCTACACACAATCTCCCATAATCACAATGTGTAAAGGAGTTTTTGAAATTGTTGCAAATTTATTAAATATAAAAAAGCTGATAAATCTCATGTACATCAGTATTGACAGCCTTTGTTCAATACTCTGTTGATGCACCTTTGGCAGCGATTACAGCCTCAAATCTTTCTGAATATGATGCCACAAGCTTGGCACACCTGTCTTGGGGAATTTTGGCCCATTCCTCTTTGCAGTACCTCTCAAGCTCTATCAGGTTGGATGGGAAGCGACGGTGTACAGCCATTTTCAGATCTCTCCAGAGATGTTCAATAGGATTTAAGTTTGGGCTCTGGCTGGGCCACTCAAGGACGCTCACCGAGTTGTTGTGAAGCCACTCCATTGATATTTTGGCAGTGTGCTTTGGGTCATTGTCCTGCTGGAAGATGAACTTTCCTTTTTATAATTTTGATTTTATAATAACCATTATTGATTATTTAACTGATGTTCAGCAAAAGAGAGGGAATGTTTCGTATTTTTCAATGAAAATTAAAGGAGACAGTTATATATAGGCTCAGTTTTGTTATAAATATGCATACAGTGAAGATGATGGTCATATAAATATGCAGCTACACGACGCCTCAACATTTTTAGTGTCTGTTAAGTCAATATCAAAATGAAAATAGGCAGTTCCTCATATCATGTTGTCATTTTATTAAGAAAGTAAAACAACGTTGCCAGGGTGATGTGAATGAGGTTATACAGTGCACTGTTCCCTTTGAAGATTTACCTGACGTGTCCTCAGGAGTTTGTTTCCATATCAAACTTGCGAAGGAAGAACTTACAAGGAGAAGATGCAAGATTGAACTGTGTGTAGACGACTTAATATTGAGGAAAAAGCCTTAATCAGATAGGCGAATGTCGGCAGCCATGCCTTTGTTTTTCCCCATTCACACTGACACTGAGCAGCAGTGGATTAAAACCAAACAGCCTCCTCAGCGTATTCAAAAAGCTCTGTTTTCGGCGCTCGAAAGCTCCGTGGTAGTGTGGACGGATGACATAACCGTAGCAAAACTTATGCGCTTTAAAACTAAAACATATTAGTGTAAACCAGGCCTGAAGTAGCATGTTCTAGCATGGTTAGCACATTAGCATGTTAAACATTTAGCCAGCATGTTTTAGCTAGCCATTCTGTTCGCCGTGCGTTCAAATGTGCTGTTGTGTTAGGGTTAGTTTCTTCTTCTCAGTGTCAGTATAGGGTGCACATTCATGCCTTTGACATACAGTTGAAGTCAGAGTTATTCTTCCTCCTGTCAATTTTGTTTTCCTTTTCAGATATTTCCCAAATGATGTTGAACAGATTCAGGAAATTTTTACAGTATTTCCTATCATATTTGTTCTTCTGGAGAAAGTCTGATTTGTTTTATTTCGGCTAGAATAGAAGCAGTTTTTAATAGTTTTAAAGCCATTTTAAGGTCAATATTATTAGCCCCTTTAAGCTATATTTATAGAACAAACCACTGTTATACAGTGACTTGCCTAATTACCCTAACCTGCCTAGTTAAGCCTTTAAATGTCACTTTAAGCTGAATACTAGTACCTTGAAGGATATCTAGTCTAATATTATTTACTGTCATCATGACAAAGAGAAAATAAATCAGTTATTAGAGATGAGTTATTAAAACTATTATAGTAATGTTGGAAACATTTGGGGAACATTGGGGAAAACATTGGGGAAAAGAATATATATATAAAGAAATATATAAAGAAAAGATATATTGGTGGGCTAATAATTCAGGAGAGGAAATGCACGGTTATACGCTCAAAAATGTGCGCTATATACTGACACTTTTTGCGCATATAAACTGACCCTTGACAAGCTAGACAAACTACTTCCAGTGTATTCCAGTGTTCTCCAACAGAAGGAATAGTACTCAAATTATGAATCAGCCCAGTGTTCGCCAATTGTAATTAAAATATCAGGCGTCTCTGACAAATGTGTTTGTTTTTCTGGTGTTTCTCTTGGCAGAGAGAAGCGAGGCGCATCTCGTCATGTGTCACAACTCTGCCGTAGCGAAGTTTGACTTTCATTAATTCCCAGTCAGTCTCCTCGCTTTCTTTTGTCTCCAAAAAAACACAAATCCCCCCCCGGCGCTTTCGTTCCCTGGCCTCGTCTGATTAAACGCTGATAATTACATTGTTCCTGTTCCTGCGCGGTTTCCCCGCTGATTCGGCAGAAACATCTCCTTTCTCCCTCTGGCGCCTGATTGAACTCTTTTGGGGTTTTGAGGAAACAATCACAGCCACTCCAGAGCAAAGCAAGACTTTGGAAAGGATGCTTGAACTTTTTGTTTTCACAGTGACCCTTCTGATCTCACTTTTTACGGTTCATATTAAGTAACACATATAGACTTTATCATCTGCGCTGCTTTTTAACAGTATTGCTTCACATTTAGCAGCTGCTGAGAGCTTCCTCTTGACATATATTATATAATTTGCATGTTTTTTCTTTATTATTGTTAATTTTGGCTATTAAACTGTGCAGTGCTCGTTTCCACTCAGTATTATGAGGCCAAATGCACCATCTGCTTCTCATCTTATTCAGCACAGTATTTGTTTCATTACATAATTTGTCTTATTATTTGTGCAACAGAGTGCACAGGGAATTAATCCCAACACCCATAGACTGTTTTTAGACTTCACATCATCCAAAGGTGAATGGGGGATTTATACTAAATGCTTGAAATCGGGTCTGTGGTTAATACAATTTCAATTCGTCTTTAATTCTGCAGCGCTTTTTACAATGTAGATCAGGGGTCACCAATCTCGGTCCTGGAGGGCCGGTGTCCCTGCAGAGTTTAGCTCCAACTTGCCTTAAAACACCTACCTGGATGTTTCAAGTATACCTAGTAAGACCTTGATTAGCTTGTTCAGGTGTGTTTGATTAGGGTTGGAGCTAAAATCTGTAGGGCACCGGCCCTCCAGGAACAAGTTTGGTGACCCATGATGTAGATCATCTCAAAGCTGATTAACATAGATGAAGGGAAGAGAATTAAAGCCGTGATGTTTCAAATTGTGGAAAGCTCCAGCAATTCAGGCGGGCAGGAGAGCAGTGTAGCATGCTGGTGCAGTTCTAGTTTAAGTAAAACGGCTTCTGTTCAGTTTAGTGTAAATGTCACCATTTAAGTTCGGTTTATTTCAGATCAGTGTAATGCAAATGTAATACAAGATATTTTACGCTTTATTCTGGCTCAGTTATGCCTCACTCAAGCTTTTACATGTCCTAAATAAGATGGATTCTAGCAAGTTGTTGGGCGTTACTTGTCGTCACGAAGTCATTGTCGTGCACTTTTATAACCACTCTACTGCTCGGTTCTAATATATATGTTATTTTTATAATCTGAAACTTTAAATATAGATTTTATATGTATTTACCAATTAGACTTTGATCTTGAGATCTCACGAGAAAATCTAGCTATTTAATGGGGCTTGTTTTTAGGGATTTGGGATTTGTATGAAAATAAACTACTATTTTTACATTCACAATTGCATAAATATGTTGCATGGATGTTAGCAGATCAAGCAAAAATGTATGAATTTAAAGGGATACGCCACTAATATAAAGATAAAACATAAAATCACTTATACCCCAAGATTGTGTCTGCTAATTTATTTATGGTTCCTTTCAGCAACTTTTAGCTGCTACCGATTAAATTGGAGTTAGTCAAACTTGCAGATTTGTGAAGATTACCTTAAAGCATGTCAGAATAAAAATAAAACGTTTGTTTTCTGCAATAATCCCAGAGAAAAATACTGTTGTCGTTTTTGAGAAGACCAGGATCAATTTTAAGTTTACATTGTTGTATATCTCAGTTTACACCTCATAGTTCTAGTTCTAAGTTTACATTTAGGAATTCCAAGTTTACACATCCCAATTCCCAGTTTACATCTTATAGTTCCAATTTTACATCTTGCAAATTCCCACTTTGATTTTTGGAATTCAGTGTTTACATGCTGCAATTCACAGTTTACATCTCACAATTCAAAGTTTATATTTTGGAATTCCAAGTTTACGTGTCGCAATTTCCAGTTTACATCTCATAATTCCAAGTTTACGTGTCGCAATTTCCCTGTTTACATTTTGGAATTCCAAATTTACATGTCAAAATTCCCAGTTTTCATCTCACAATTCAGAGTTTACATTTTGGAATTCCAAGTTTATTTATATGTTGCATTTCCTAGTTTGCATCTTTATTCCTGAGTTTACATATCGCAAATCCTAGTTTACATTTTGGAATTCCAAGTTTGCTTGATGAAATTCCAGTTTGCATCTCCAAGTTGCGAGTGTACATTGTATAATTTCTGTGTTTGCGTTTTGCAATTCCAAGTTTACATATCACAATTCCCAGTTTGCATCTCACAATTCCCAGTTTACATTTAGGAATTCCAAGTTTGCACATCCTAATTCCCAGTTTACATCTTATAGTTCCAAATTTACACCTTGCAAATTCCCACTTTGATTTTTGGAATTCAGTGTTTACATGTTGCAATTCACTGTTTACATCTGATAGTTCCCAGTTTACATCTCACAATTCAGAGTTTACATTTTGGAATTCCAAATTTACATGTCAAAATTCCCAGTTTACATCTCATAATTCCAAGTTTAGATTTTGGAATTCCAAGTTTATTTATATGTCGCATTTCCTAGTTTGCATCTCAAATCCCGAGTTTACATATCGCAATTCTTAGTTTACATTTTGGAATTCCAAGTTTGCTTGACGCAATTCCCAGTTTACATCTCCTAGTTCCAAGTTTACATTGTATAATTTCTGTTTACGTTTTGCAATTCCAAGTTTACATATCACAATTCCTAGTTTGCATGTCACAATTCCCAGTTTATATTTTGGAATTCCAAGATTACAAGTCACAATTCCCAGTTTGCATCTCATAATTCCCAGTTTACATTTTGGAATTTCAAGTTTACATGATGCAATTCCCATTGTATATCTCACAATTCCAATTTTACATCTTGCAAATTCCCACTTTGATTTTAGAATTCAGTGTTTACATGTTGCAATTCACAGTTTTCATCTCATAGTTCCCAGTTTACACCTCACAATTCAGAGTTTACATTTTGCAATTCCAAGTTTATTTATGTTGCATTTCCTAGTTTGCATCTTAATTCCCAAGTTTACATCTCACAATTCTAAATATACATTTTGGAATGCTAACTTTTCACAATACCTAGTTCACAATACTCACAATTTTCAAGTTTACATTTTTCAATTCCAAGTTTACAATTTGCATATCCCAGTTTATGCGATAACAATTCTCACAATTCAGAGTTTTCATTTTGGAATTCCTAGTTTGCATGTTGCAATTTCCAATTCCAGAGTTTACATCTTGTAATTTCGATTATATACAATTTGGAATTCCAACTTTACACATCACAAATTCCCACGTTACATCTCGTAGTTCCAAGTTTACATTTTGAACTTCAAAATATTGACGCAGAATTGCAAACTGTAGATTTTTAAAAATCTGTATTCAGTTCTGTCTGCAATTCCAAGTTTAACTTCTGATTTCCAGAATTTTCCAGAAATAAGTCATTCCTTTTCTTGAGTTAAAACAAAGATTTTTGACATTTTTAATATTTTAATATTTCTGCTACTGATATTAAATCATATGCACATCACATGACCACTTTCTGAATCATAAAACAAGCACAAAATGCTCTAAATAAGAAACCCGACTCGTTTCTTGTTCAGAAAATACCTACCTAAAGTCTTGACAACGTTAACCCTTCCCATCGACGTTTATTTTCTTCATCATCATCATCATCGCTCGACTGTATAATGATTGCGCTTATTGATTGCGCGCTATTGATTCGGGTCAAGTTTAAAAGTAATCTTTGTCAGTGTTATAATGATGATCATAATAAAAAATCCCATTAGGCGCTCTGACATTTCTCCAGCACATTTTTATTGAACTACGCTAAAGCTCTTTGAACCTTTAGCCTCAGTCTTCACTAAGCAGCATCAATTTGAGGCTCTTCCTCAGAGTGTCTCAGCAGACGGACTCTTTCTAATGGCTCCATCAAGGTCATTACAACACAAATATTCACATTTGTGCTCATAGGAAAGCAAGTACTCGCTTTATTGTATCAGCTTTTGACACATTCTCCAGAGAATTGTGACTAACTACTTAAATTTATGTTGTGTTTACTGGCAAGAGCGTTTTCTGTTTCCCGTTTTGGGAATGAAGCGTAGATCAGATTTATAGATGTGATGTTTTTGATGTTTATGGAGCGTGAGATTTATTAACAAGAGTTGAGGTCGTTCCCACAGGTGTAATGAAGGCGTTATTTCAGCATGACATGGGATTAATGAAAGCCTCATCCCTCCTGTCTGACTTCATCATCTGATTGGGGTTAAGTTATGAGATGGTGGTCAATAAATTGTAGGATTTGGATATCATCATCATCGTTTAGCGATCCTGATTATAGGATCATGTTTATCACTTTATTTGCTGGAGCTCAGCTGAGTTTGCCCTGAGGAGATTGTGTGAATCTGTATTATGTGTGAGGTAATATGGCAAATGCATTTATTAAAAACATATAATCAGGGATTTAGTTATAGGATGTTTATATTTTAATTAAAAGGTTTAAAAGGTGTTTAATATGTAAATGATGTAGGGTTAATGTTACTTTGTAAAATCTATGTAAAAGTTATTTAAAAAGTATCATTTATAATAAAATCTTGCTTATTTTTTGTACATTTTATGTAATATGAAGTAAATTATTTTTTGTTGACTTGCTTATACAGTACAGAACATTTTAAAATACTATAAAATTAATTTAATGGGTGAATTAAAACGTAGTTAATTACATTATTTTTAAATAAAATGCTCACCGCTTTCAGTGCACAATCAGTGAATGATTGGTTTATTTCTGTGTTGATTTATTTCTGTGTAAAATAAAGTGACATATTTAGGTATTTTTATTTAAGCACAATGTGTTTACTGTGGTGATCATTAAAAATGAAAGATTGCAAATGATTTAAAATTTAATTATTCATCAAACCTAATACAATATATGTTTTTAGGTTTTATTTGAGATATTTAATGCATTACAGATGATATATTAACAGATTGTTATTGAATTGAATTATTAAATTATAAAAATTTGTCTCAATATAACTTGTATTAAAATTAAATGATTTATCTTATATTTATTAATAAATCATATTTATTTATTTGAATTTATTTCAAATTAGATCTACAATAAAAATGTTTTTTTCGGGTAACTCAAAACTTTCAGTTAATTTCTAAATAATAATATGGCGAATGCATTTATCAAAATATTATTATTAATAATAATAATAATAATAATATATATATATATATATATATATATATATATATATATATATATATATATATATATATATATATATATATATATATATATATATATGTATATATGTATATATATATGTATTTAGTTGATTATATGTTGTAGTTTTTGTTGTTTTTTTTTATATAAAAAGCATTTTATGAACCAAAAGAGGTGTCTAATAAATGAAAATAAATGATATATTAATGAAAATAGGTTCATTTCAAGTTATAAAATCTATATAAATTCATTTAAAATGTATTGTTTGTATAAAATTATGTAATATAAAGTAAAAGACTTTTTGTTGACCTGCTATACATTTTAAAATACACAAAATACATCTGCATTAATATTTTGTTTTGGTAACTCAAAACTTTCAGTTAATTATGAATAATAATAGAGCGAATACATTTATTTTTAAAAATATATAGTCTAGTATTTAGTTGATTATATGTTGTAGTTATTTTTTTATTAAAAGAAAAATATTTTATCAACCAAAAAAAGGTGTCTTTATGTAAATAAAATAAATTATATGTAAATAAATTAAATATAATTGAAAATAGATTAATTTTAAATTATATAATATATTTAAATTTATTTAAAAAGTATTGTTTACATAAAAATTTTGATAATTTATTTGTTTTTATATATAATATCATTCAATTGTTATGCAATATAAATGGCTTGGAAATGTTGAAATGTACTCAAAGTAATACATTTTAAAATACATTTCTATAATTTAATAATTAAATTAAAATGTATTTAGTTGCATTATTTTAAAATAAAATGCTTATCATTTTCAATGCACAATCAGTGAATGATTGAATGGTTTATTTCTGCTTTGATTTATTTCTGTAATAAATAAAGTTGTTGACAATATAATTATTGCAAATTATTTTGAATGTGAATTAATTATTCATTAAACCTATTATAATATTAAATATTTAAAGGTTTATTTTAGATATTTAATGCATGAAAGATTATATATATTAACAAACAAATGATAAAACATTGTTTAAATATAGCTTATATTAAAATCTAATTGATCTTATGTTTATGAATAAATTATATATTTACATTATATACATTTGTTTATTAATTAATAATTAGATTATACATTAATGTTGTTTGATCTAACATCTAATAAATTAACAATCAGTAAAACAGTATCATTGTAAACTACTTTAATTAGTTATAAAATGCAATTAAACACTTTCTTATGATAGATATTAAATAGATCGAGTTACAATTATATATAGTATAAATAACTTTATTCAGCAGTATGCATTTAAAGTGATGATAAAAATAAAATTAGACATTAATAATGTAATAATGTAATAATAAGTAATAATAATTAATAATTATACTAATAATCGATGTTTTACATTCAAATCTATGCTATATAATTGTTTTTAGGTATTTAAAAATGAAAATAGTGCTTTTATTAAGACTTCAGGTCATTCTTTTGCTGTATTTATGACAGATTTTTCTCAAAAATGTTTTAAAATGACCTTAAAAGATCAGCAAGAGACTTATTAGGCAGTCGTATCGAACAATTAATTTAGTGCTTAACTTGTACACCATGAAAAAATGGTCAATATCCATAAACTGTACACGCTTCACTCTCAAGGCTTTCCTCACTCATTCTCTTCCTCCCTCTGTTTAACTCTCTTGTGAATTACTCCCTGCTTACCGCTTTTACCGCCCCATTTTTCTCACATTTACGCTTGTTTTAGACAGTTGGCTTTGGATAGCCTTGAAAACGTAGACCTTTGGAGTGAAGTGGACCTCATATCTCTTCCAAAACCGCTGTTGTAAACCCTACGACCACGTCAATGCACTGGATTTTCTTTATTACTCGGCTGTCCAGAGGAAGACAAATGTGGGTTAATAAATAATAGACCGGAGTGTTCATAAGAAGTTTGGAGCTTGTCGTCCTCTGAGATGATTTATTGAGCGTTGAAGTCCGACATTCACTCCCAAAATAGACTTTTTTTGGCTTATTTTAGACACAAATGCAGCTTTTACTCTTATTTATTAGTTTCTTTCAGTGGTTAAATGATCGAATGAGTTGTTTAATGCTCTTAAATGTGATTTGTTTGTTATGTTTTAGATGATTTGGCAGCAAAGGCCAACATCATCATAGACCCGGCAGAGATCCAGGCTGTTTCTATGGATGACTTGGATGAAAATGAGGAAACTGGAGCTGGACAGGTACTGGAATCACTGCCAAGAGTCTGTTCTTTAAAAAACATACAGTTAAAGTCAGAATTATTAGCCCCCCTGTTTATGTTTTCCACCAAATTTTCTGTTTAACTGATTTCTACACATATAACAGGGGTTTGTTCTTTAGGCAATGGAAAAAAAATAGCGTAACAGATGATAACTGTAATGAAATGTATATTTTTGTATATTCGTATTCACAACTACAGATGATAACTATAACCATAACTGTTTTAGCATCCACACCAACAGATGATAACTGTAATGATACCGACATTTTCATCCACAACAACAGACGATAACTGTAACGATATTGATGTATTCATCCACACCGACAGACGATAACTGTAATGATACCGACATTTTCATCCACACCGACAGACGATAACTGTAATGATACCGACATTTTCATCCACAACAACAGACGATAACTGTAACGATATTGATGTATTCATCCACACCGACAGACGATAACTGTAATGATACCGACATTTTCATCCACACCGACAGACGATAACTGTAATGATACCGACATTTTCATCCACACCGACAGACGATAACTGTAATGATACCGACATTTTCATCCACAACAACAGACGATAACTGTAATGATACCGACATTTTCATCCACACCGACAGACGATAACTGTAATGATACCGATATTTTCATCCACAACAACAGACAATTGCTGTAACGATACCGATATTTTCATCCACAACAACAGACGATAACTGTAATGATACCGATATTTTCATCCACAACAACAGACAATTGCTGTAACGATACCGATATTTTCATCCACACCAACAGACGATAACTGTAATGATACCGACATTTTCATCCACACCAACAGACGATAACTGTAATGATACCGATATTTTCATCCACACCAACAGACGATAACTGTAATGATACCGACATTTTCATCTACACCAACAGACAGTAACTGTAATGATACCGATATTTTCATCTACAACAACAGACAATAACTGTAACGATATTAATATTTTCATCCACACCAACAGACGATAACTGTTACGATACCGATATTTTCATCCACAACAACAGACTATAACTGTAACGATACCGATATTTTCATCCAGAACAACAGACTATAACTGTAACGATACCGATATTTTCATCCAGAACAACTGACTATAACTGTAACGTTTTCATCCACACCAACAGACGATAACTGTAATGATAATTTAGGCACCACACCTACAGATAACAACTTTAATGAAATCTATATTTGCATATATTCGCATTCACAACAACAGATGATACTCTTATTTGTTTACACAATTTAAACCTTTTTTTTTGGTCATGATAGTTACGTTCATTGTCCTGAACACCCTGAAATTGCAGTAAAAATGACAAGAATATTGATTCATTTAATTAAGTGACAGCATCTAATTCGTCATGCAGAAACAAACAGATTTACTGCTCCAATAATGCACTTTTTTCCAAAAAATAATCAAATAAAATATTGAGTGCTTTCATGCAACTGTGCGTTTTGAATATCTTTGAAATCCTCCAACTACTGGCCTCATTTCCTTCTCTTGTAAGGCTTCACTCTAACCACATTATTATTTTTTTGTACCTCAAACCCCACTGGATTCGACCCGTGTCGCGCTCTGTGGAGCTGGTCTAGTTTTGGTTTCGAGGACGTTCTCCTGAATGTCATGTGGTCTAGACATTGAAGACGGATGATAATGTGCGTGTCGTGTGTTTGGGATCTGCAGAGACCATCTGGCGCTGTGGCCATGGGCGGTGCTCTGGCGCGACCCAGTTGGCTGAGTTCTCCAACGCTGGGCAGAGCCAACCGGTTCCTGAGCACTGCCGCCGTCAGCCTGATGACCCCGCGGAGACCCCTCGCCCCACCAGAGAAGGTCAAAGTGCGGACCCTCGCCGTAGAGCAACGGACAGAGGAGGACAGTGAGTGCACCAGTCAAACTAAGGAGTTTATTTGGGTTCTTATTAGTATTCAATTTATTATTATTATTATTATTATTATTGCGATATATGAAGGAGGAATTTTCAGTAACCCAATTCAAGAGCTTCTGGTGAACTCTACGCTATTACAAAATTGCAGCGTTTAATGTCTGTTTTCTTTAAAAATCATTGATTTTCACTGCGTGATTGATAAAGGATGTAAAGTAGGTCTCAGACTGTACAAGAAGCACTCCATTAAATACTATTGTCCTTCGCCATGTCTTTAAAATCTGAACATTTATTTTACCCCTGTATTTTCAATGGAGTTTCACTTGAAAAACTAAATGAATGCTTAAATCTATTTAACTGATTGTATCTTAATCACATTACAACATCGATGCTGTAAAAGAAACCATATGGAACTGAAAATAATCACATTAACCTTTCCCCGGAAGTTTATCGGTAGGGGAAAAACACTAGCTGTGCATATACCCTATTGTTTTATAAATGATAAAGAAATAAGGAGAGTTTATGTAATATTCTGGTTAAAAGTATCACAATTGGTTTAGATATTCATTTATTACATGCATTAATAGAATATAAATACGTGTCTTGAATATCTTGAGTATCTAAATGTGTTTATATACTTACATTTGACCATAAACAATAAACATTTTTGAGCATTTTTATTGTTTTTTTAAAGACATTTACAGTGCTTCTGGAAAGTATTGACAGCGCTTTCCTTTTTCCACATGTTATTATGTGACAGCCTTATTCCAAAATGGATAAAATTCATTGATTTCCTCAACATTCTACACACAATCCCCCATAATGACAATGTGAACAAAGAGTTTTTGAAATTGTCGCAAATTTATTACAAATCAAAAAGCTGTAAAATCACATGTACATCTGTATTCAGCCTTTGGCAAGAAGCTCTAAATTGAGCTCAGGTCCATTCTGTTTCCACTGATCATTCTTGAGATGTTTCAGCAGCTTCATTGGAGTTCACCTGTGGTCAATTCAGTTGATTGGACATGATCTAAAAAAGGCATACACCTCATATAAGGTCCCAGGGTTGACAGTGCATGTCAAAGCACAAACCAAGCATGAAGACAAAGGAATTGTCTGTAGACCTCTGAGACAGGATGGTCTCGAGGCACAAGGCTGGGGAAGGTTACAGAAACATTTCTGCTGCTCTGAAAGTTCCAATGAGGACAGCGGCCTCCATCATCCATAAGTGGAAGATGTTTAACCACCAGGACTCTTCCTAGAGCTGGCCGGCCATCTAAGCTGAGTGATCGGGGGAGAAGGGCCTTAGTCAGGGAGGTGATCAATAACCCGGTGGTCACTCTGTCTGAGCTCCAGCGTTCTTCTGTGGAGAGAGGAGAACCTTACAGAAGGACAACCATCTGTGCAGCAATCCACCAATCAGGCCTGTATGGTAGAGTGGCCAGACTGAAGACACTCCCCACCTGGAGTTTTCTTAAAAGGCATCTGAAGGACTCTCAGACCATCAGAAACTAAACTCTCTGCTCTGATGAGACTCAAACTGAACTCTTTGGAGTGAACGCCAGGCGTTACGTTTGGAGAAAAACAGACAGCACTCATCACCAGGCTAATACCATGGTGGTGGCAGCATCATGCTGTAGGGATGTTCTTCAGCAGCAGGAACTGGAAGACTAGTCAGGATAGAGGGAAAGACGAATGCAGCGATGTACAGAGACATCCTGAATGAAGACCTGCTCCAGAGTGCCAATGCAGGACAATGACCCAAAGCACACCGCCAAAATATCAATGGAGCGGCTTCACACAACTCGGTGAATGTCCTTGAGTGGCCCAGCCAGAGCCCAGACCTAAATCCTATTGAACATCTCTGGAGAGATCTGAAAATGGCTGTACACCGTCGCTTCCCATCCAACCTGATAGAGCTTGAGAGGTACTGCAAAGAGGAATGGGCCAAAATTCCCAAAGACAGGTGTGCCGAGCTTGTGGCGTCATATTCAGAAAGACTTGAGGCTGTAATCGCTGCCAAAGGAGCATCAACAAAGTATTGAGCAAAGGCTGTGAACACTGATGTACATCTGATTTCTCAGCTTTTTTATTTTTAATAAATTTGCAACAATTTTAAAAACTCTTTTTCACATTGTCATTATGGGGGATAGTGTGTAGAATGTTGAGGAAATCAATCAATTAAAACATTTTTAAAAACTTGATTTTAATGTAAAATAAAGATCTTTAAAACACTTTCTGCGGCTCTTCATCATCTCAGTCTTCAGGTTCACTTGAACAGCAGTCACCTGACAGAATCTGTCACCTTCCTCAAGGAAACGTGATGTTTTTTTAACCCTCTCTGTTTTCTTTCTTCTCCTGTAATTTTCTCTCACTGCATCATCTCCAGTCGAGGGAAGCCATGGAAACGATGGGCTGTTGCTGGGGCGACCGTTCGAGGAGCCCGACCAGCCAATCACAGAGAAGTCCCTGCTGGAGATCCTGGACGGGGTGGTGATGATGTACAATCTGAGCGTCCATCAGCAGCTCGGCAAGGTAACACAACTGAACAGGACAAGGCATGTCAAAGCATGACAAAACATCAAATAAAACTGAGCACAACAGCAGCACAAAACCGAACAAAGTGAAAAAAAATGAACAAAATAATAATAATAACAAAGCTGAACACCCTGCCTTTTGTAAAGCTGCTTTGAAACGATAATTATTGTGAAAAGCTCTTTACAAATAAACATGAACTGAACTGAATTGAATACAAACAAAGGTGAACAAAGCATGAAGCATAACCAAAACAAAATATTCTGTATCAGCACAATAAAAAGACAAATAAATAAATAACTAAACAAACAAATGAATGAATGAATAAATGAATAAATAAATAAATAAATAGATGGATGAAAATAAAACAGACAAATAATTAATATTAATAAAACAAATAAATAAATAAATAAACAAACAAATAAGGAAATAAACAGACAGACAAACAAACAGACAATTATATAAATAAACAGACAAATAAATATAACAAACATACAAATTAATTAATTAATTAAATAATTAATAAACAGATAAATAAAAAATAAATAAATAAAAAATAATACAAATAAATAAATAAATAAAAAATAATACAAATAAATAAATAAATAAATAAATAAGAAACAGATAAACAAAAAATAAAACAGACAAAAATAATATTAATAATACAAACATAAACAAACAAACAAACAAATAAATATACAGACAAATAAATAAGTAACTAAGCAAACAGATTAATGAATAAATAAATGAATAAAACTTAAATAAATAGATGAATGAAAATAAAACAGACAAATAAGTAATATTAATAATACAAACAAATAAATAAATAAACAAACAAATAAGGAAATAAACAAACAAATAAATATAACAAACAAACAAATTAATTAATTAATAAACAGATGAATAAAAAATAAATCAACTAATAATAATACAAACAAACAAATAAATAAATAAATAAGAAACAGATAAACAAAAAATAAAACAGACAAAAATAATATTAATAATACAAACAAACAAACAAACAAACAAATAAATGAACAGAAAAATACATAAATTAATACATAGACAAATGAATAAACAAACAAACAAATAAATACATAATTAAATAAACAGACAAATAAATAAATTATATTAATAACACAAATAAACAAACAAATAAATAATTAAATAAAAAGACAAATAAAAAAAATTATTATTACATAAACAGACAAATGATTGAACAACCAAACAAACAAATGAATAAATACAAAAAATAACAGAAACAAACAAATAAATAAACAGACAAATAAATAAGTTCATTAATTAAATAATTATTACACAGACAAATGAACGAACAAATAAATAAATTAATAAATGAATGAATTAATTTAGCCTTATTCACCTGTACCACATGTCTTTGGACCCACTATATTAACTTGCACCTTCACCTCCACGTTCACAGTGATTTTACTGTAGTCGTCGTTTTTGATTGAGCAGGATCTGTAAATCTGAGCCAGCGTCTCCAAACACACCGATAAACGCTTTTATTTATTTATTTGTTGGACGTGTCGTTGCTTTCAGCGGTGACTCATTGCAGGCTGATACGCAGACGGTGTCCTGCCAGCAGATGTTTGAATGTTTCCCTCTCTCACAGCGCAGAGAGAAAAGAGTCAAACATAAAAAGCGTGTGGTGAAGTGTGTATAATTCATGCTCTGCGTAAAGTGCTTCGCTCGGCACAGTTCTGCTCGACATCAACCTTTGTCTCCCTGTGTGTGTCCTTACGCTTCAAGAAAAGGGATTTCAATCTCGGAGAGTGATTGCTTGCAGTAGTAAAAGAGATTTGCGGCCTTTTCTTTTCCCACTCGCTGCTGAATTTTTTGTGCATATCTTGGACTTTTCTTTATGGTGGAGAATTATTTGAGCAGAGAAAGTGAAAGTTTGTTTCTCTTGTTCTGAAGAGTTTTACTGAGTTGGTTTTTAACTTAAAGGGCACCTATGGTGAAAAATCTACTTTCCAAGCTGTTTGGACCAACATATGTGCATGTATGGTGTATAGACTGTCATATTGGGGTGATATAAACACACCCAGTGCTTTTTTTTCAATTTAACAACATAAAAAACGGTGGACCAATTGGAGCGGTTTTCAAACCGACCGCAACTTTACGTAGGAGAGCGGTCCCCCCGCCCACCAATATTGATTGACAGGCGCGTCATCATATCCTCAGTTTGTTGATTCACGTCCGCCATTTTCAGCGTGAGTCGAAGCGATATCTCTAAAGGAACACGCTAGCTCTATTTTTAGATGCAAGGCTCATTGGGCTCAACACAAGATCAATATTCTCCACATTATCACTCTAATCGGAATTATTGGTTGTATCTTTAGGTAGGTTTGCAAACATGTGTACTTCTCATTGAGTCTACCTTATACTGCAGCCGTTTGCATTTCTCGCGATCCCAGAAGCTCCCTGTGATCTTAACTAGCATGCGTTTTAGAACTCTAAACATCGGTTTCTATCAGGGTACACTCAAGTCGACGGCTGGGCGACGCGGACCGCTGCAGAAACCTATGTTTAGAATTCATAAATGCGTGGCGCGATGATTCGGGACACTTCATGTCTCTGCCGCGCTACAGAGAGTGTCTGGTGTGCCGTGTTGCGGCTTCGAGCAGCGCATCCGGTGCCTCAGTCAAAGTTAATTCAGTGTGCGTGGTTATTAGTTTCTGTGTACTAGCTCGGCACTTGAAACTAGCACACAGTTGGCTGTAAAACTGTACAAAGACACAAATGATTTTGTACTCTCTGCTTGGTCTAAGTCCGAGTCGTACATGTACGACTGAATGCTGAACCTCTCCAGCTCTTTGTCGCAGTCTGCCTGTGTCTGTTGCAAACGCAGAGCGGGTGAGCTCATGGCCCCGCCTCCTTGTTACGTTGGCGGGAAGCCGAAACTAGTCTACATGTGAAGCAACACACCCCTAAATCAGCGAGCTGTGGACACGCCCCCAACATGACACTTTTTAAAACATTATAATAACAAATCTGAACTGTGTTTTAAACTGAACCTAAACTGGCACACTCAGAAGAGCCATAATATTAATATTAAATCAGAAAAAAGAGGTAAACTATGTGCCCTTTAAATTCTTTTTAAGTTACACACACACACTCACACACAAGCATGCACGGACAGACACACACACTCAGAACAGACAAAAAACTATACAGTTGTCAGTAAAAAATATTTGAGTTTGTGGGCCCGATCATACACCCAGCGCAATAACGTGCAAGATGTGTTTGGCGCGATTTGCTGCTATTTTCAGACCAGCGCAACTGTAATTTTCATGTTTTGCGCCACATTGTTTAAATAGCAAATCCATTCTCATGGGTTTGCTGGTCTATAAAGGAGGTGTGTTAAGGCGCAATGTTGACTCGTTGCTATTTTGAGGAACTGACCAATTGACCCATTGCACCATTGTCCAACTAAAAGCTACTCTAAAGTCCAGAAGAGCACATTAGTTATTCGTAGGGCCAGACGGAATCTGCTGACGTTTTTTGCTATTTTGGTAAAAATCAAGCGATGCAGTGGCGCAGTAGGTAATGCTGTCGCCTCACAGCAAGAAGGTTGCTGGTTCGAGCCTCGGCTGGGTCAGTTGGCGTTTCTGTGTGGAGTTTGCATGTTCTCCCTGCGTTCGCGTGGGTTTCCTCCGGGTGCTCTGGTTTCCCCAACATTCCAAAGACATGCGATACAGGTGAATTGGGTAGGCTAAATTGTCCGTAGTGCGTGAATATGAATGAGAGCGCATGGATGTTTCCCAGAGATGGAAGGGCATCCGCTGCGTAAAACATATGCTGGATAAGTTGGCGGTTCATTCCGCTGTGGCGACCCCTGATTAATAAAGGGACTAAGCTGAAAAGAAAATGAATGAGTGAATGAATAATAAATCAAAACCACTGTCAAATATCAAAACCAATACCAAAAAAATCAAACCCATTTATTGATTTCCAATCACATTAGGATATGTGAACTTGGGATTGCCTGCCGGGTATTTTAAGTAGAACACAGAAGCAGCTTGAAGCGGAAAGCGCGAGTATGTCTGCGGTCTGGAGGTATTATAAAGTTGATGGCGACAACATTACCATAGCAAACTGTGAGATATGTACACTTGGGATTGCCTGCCGGGTATTTTAAGTTGAGCTGCTGTTTGTTTTATATTAGATTTAATTATATTTACTGCTGTACTAAAGTCCAGAAGTGAAGAGTTGATCTGTTATTTATTACGTGATTGTTCAAGCGACCTCACAGAAGTGCTCTGTTTGTTAAGAGTTGTTGAATGTTAAATTAAGGTGAATTAAATAAAAAATAAGGAACATCCCGGATCTGTTTCTTCACTATTTTTATTTTTTTATGTATTATAGAAGGCGACACGTGCGGTACAGGTGAATTGGGTAGGCTAAGATGTCCATAGTGTATGAGTGTGAGTGAGTGTGGATGTTTCCCAGAGATAGGTTGCGGCTGGAAGGGCATCCGCTGTGTAAAACATATGCTGGATAAGTTGGTGGTTCATTCCACTGTGGCAACCCCTGATTAATAAAGGGACTCAGCCGAAAAGAAAATGAATGAATGAATGAATGTATTATAGAAGTATCGGATTGGGTTTCGGTATCGGTAGATACTCAAAATCAAATGACTCTGACTCGAGGGCAAAACAACCTGATCGGGACATCCCTAGAGGCAAAAAACACATGTAAACTGCTGAGTGTGTTTAATGCACGTTTGTGCATCGTGTCATATCACTCAGCTCTGACTGTGATTTTTCTGGAGACGCAAATATACTTTATTAAACGTTATCTGTTTATGCACATACCAACTATATAGAAATCAGAGAACTATTTGAAGAGGACACATTATGCAAAAATCACTTTTATTAGGGGTTTAATCACAGTTGTGTGTCAGAAGTGTGCGAATATATCCAGATTTTTAAACCAATATTTTTATTTTAATGAATAATAAATCAAAACCACTGTCAAATATCAAAACAAAACCAATAACAAAAAAATCAAACCGTGAATAACAAAACTAAACTAAACTAATAAGTAAAATAACAAAACCAAAACGTGAAATAAAACAAAATCAATGATTAAAAACAAAACCCATCTCAATTCCTTGTTGAAATCAAGTCTCCAATCACATTAGGATGGCGGAGAGAAAGAGTTCCCATGAAAAATGTCTTAAATTTACTCTGTTTTTCATCCAAAAAGCCATATAGCTCCAGCAGACTTGGGGTTGTGAGTCACACAGGCTACGTTTACGGTGCTTTTCAGATCTTTTTTGGGCGCTTGACAGCTCTTTTATTGCGTGGAATATTTCTCCATCGAGAGCACTGTAAACGATGGCACAATTTTTCTCTTTTGTCCGGGTGAACTTTAAAAACCTGAAAATGCCATCCTCTCTCGAGTCCTCTTCTTTTATTCATAAAGTTTTAATTAACTCTGAATGCGATGGTGAGGAGCCAATCAAATGCATTATTGAAACGGCTACGGATTGATTGTCATGTGAGAGCTTTGAGTAATTTATGAAACGAGCTGTCATTCATCAGAAGAATGTTTTGTGTAACTATGGAAACGGTGCATCATCTGGGCGCTGTTAACAGTAGCACAAACATCCAGCATTAGGAAAATAAGGAGAGACGTGTGACTGGCTTTGAAAAAGCAACGCATTCAAGCTTACACTCAATAGATCTGGAGATGAAGGTATGAAAAGATGGTGTGGAGGTGAAAAGATTGTGTTTTTCTTTTGTTTTTTGTAATTTGTAATTTTTTGTAGCCACCAAAATCTGTAAAAGAATAAATAAATAATTATGCAAATAAATAAATAAATAAATAACTTAGTAATTAAATACATGCATTTTTGCATCAATAAAACCATAAATAAATAATTATGCAAATAAATAAATAAATAAATAACTTAGTAATTAAATACATGCATTTTTGCATAAGTAAAACAAATAAATAATTATGCAAATAAATAAATAAATAACTTAATACATAAATACATGCTTTTTATCATAAATAAAACAATAAATAAATAATTATGCAAATAAATAAATAAATAACTAACTTAGTAAATAAATACATGAATTTTTGCACAAATAAAACAATAAATAAATAATTATGCAAATAAATAAATAAATAACTTAGTAAATAAATACATGCATTTTTGCATAAATAAAACAATAAATACATAATTATGCAAATAAATAAATAAATAAATAACTCAGTAAATAAATACATGCATTTTTGCATAAATAAAACAATAAGTTAATATGCAAATAAATCAATAAATTTATATAAAAAATCCACAAATTCCTGCATAATTAAATATGTAAATAGTTTATAGTGCGGGCAGAAGGGTCAATGAATCAAAAGGTTTGTTAGAATGTGTCTTTTGTTAGTTTAACTAACTGTATATTGTGAAATTTGCCACACATTTGTAATGAGGCGATTAGGGATGTCCTGATCCGATCACGTGACAATTATGTGTCAGCAGTGTGCGAATATAACCAGCTTCTAATGGTAAAAATGAATTAATTTTATTTGTTTATAATCAGACTTGATGTAAACAGTCTGCAGAAACACTTTGATTGACATTCTCCCTTTGTACGTGTCATCAGACGGGGAAAGCCCCGCCCACTAGTGACCATCTCTCCCTCATTAGCATAAACAGCCCTGAGTGAGAAGCAGCCGTCCACCATTAGAGTTTCGAATCTGCCACTATGCTGATACACAGGTGTTTATAGCTCCACCCCCTTTTGAAAAGAGGGCTGGGTCACAATTTCATTTGAATTTAAAGCGACAGTCACCAAAACGGCACAATTTGGATCAAAGCCTATGGGGAGTTTCAAAGAGTTATAACACATTGGCATGGTATTTTGAGATCAAACTTCACACACACCCACACACACACACACACACACACACACACTCTCTAGGGCAGGGATGTCAAACTCAATTCCTGGAGGGCCGCAGCCCTGCACAGTTTAGCTCCAACTCTAATTAAAGACAGCTGATCAAACTAATTAAGTCTTTCAGTCTTGTTTGAAGCCTACAGGTAAGTGTGTTGAAGCAGGGCTGGAGCTAAACTGTGCAGGGCTGCGGCCCTCCTGGAGTTGAGTTTGACATCCCTGCTCTAGGGACATCAGAGACTTATTTTATATCTTGTAAAAGAGGCATAATAGGTCCCTCTTAACATACTGAATCAAAGGAGAATAACTGATTGTACTGATATATTGTTTTCAGAGAAACACTGAGCTTGGCGTAGTTCTTAAATGGCTGCAAATTTAAATGCTGCAAAAATATAGAAATATTAAATATTAAACAAATTTGATGGAATTTACATATAGCAGCTTTTAATAGATGATTTTGATGTTTTGTGTGTGCTCTTATTTGGTATCTTTCACATCCCCTGTACTGAAAGGAAGACTAAAAAAATAGCTGCTGGGAATCATTCATTTATCTTCAGCTTAGTCCCTTTATTCACCAGGGGTCGCCACAGTAGAACTTATCCAGCGTGTGTTTCACGCAGCGGATGCCTTTCCAGCTGCAACCCAGTACTGGGAAACACCCATACACTTTCATTCACACACACACACACTCCGGCCAATTTAGTTCATCGATTCGCCTACAGTATAGCTCAGGGGTGGGCAAACTCTGTCCTGGAGGGCCGGTGTCCTGCACAGTTTAGCTCCAACTCTAATCAAACACACCTGCTTATGGATTTCTAGCGATCTTAAAGACACTGATTAGCATGTTCAGGTGTGTTTGATTAGTGTTGGAGCTAAACTATGTAGGACATCGGCCCTCCAGGACAGAGTTTGCCCATCCCTGGTATAGCTCATGTGTTTGGACTGTGGGGGATTACCGGAGCACCCGGAGGAAACCCACACCAACACGGGGAGAACATGCAAACTCCACACAGAAACGCCAACTGACCTAGCCGGGGCTCGAACCAGTGACCTTCTTGTTGTGAGGCGACTGAGCCACCCTGTCGCTGTTGGGAGTCATGCCCGTTTTATTATTCTGTCAAGCCAATATTTTTTCTTCCTTAATTGCTTGCGAGTGATCATTGTAAACCCTGCTAATTAGTTATTTAGGGAATCTCTTTCATCCAAAGGGATGTGCAGAGTCAGGAGTAACCCAAGGTTAAGCACTGATGTCGGCCCTTGTGGGATTTGAACCTGCAACCTTTTGATTCGCAGCCAAAATCTTTAACCACGCCAGCAAGAAATGAAAAACAAAAGAAATGCATGGGTTTGCTCTTCATTTATGGGTCTCAAGGTTTCCTCCCCTACTGCTGACACGAAATATCCTTCATTTGAATCTGTAAGACTCTTTTTCAATGTACTTCGGAGCAGTGTCATTCGTGAAAACTGCTGCACAAATCAAACTTCATTACAATTGAAAGGGAAGAAATGGTTATCGATGCGATCCTTATGCAAGTTGAAAGTGGCTGGTGATTTCTCCTGAACTCTGCTGGATCCTGATGAGATTTACGCCTGAGTCTGTCAAGCAAAACTGTCTGATTCGACTTACACAGACTTCATAAAAGCGTCGTTAATTGGCTTGGCACAGTGCCGTGAGGAGGCCTGCCTTCAATATTGATATGCTAAAGAGTCCAGTAGCAGCGTGAAGCATCTCCACCACACCTCCATGTTTCATCATGCTTTTTTTTTATTTCCACTGATTTCCACAGAACTGCCTGACCATAATATCAATATGTAATCTCAGCCTCATATTTTGGGGAACAGCCTAAAGCGTCCTTACAAAATGGAAATGTGCTGCATAATGTTCCAATTATAAAAGCCTGCCGTCGAAATATACTCTAGTGAAGTTTGTGGACTTGAAATCTTTAGGTTAAAGTTGAAGTCTTTAAATCTGATCTTCATCATATTTTATGTTTAGATTCAGATCAGGTGATTGTTTAGGCCATTCTACAGCTTGATTTTCTTTCTCTGAAAGCATCTGAGAGTCTCCTTGGCTGTGTTTTGGATCATTGTCTTGCTGAAATGTCCACCCTGGGTTCATCTTCATCCTCCTGTTAATGTAGATGTTGGTCTGAAGCAGCTGATATTCATTTACACTGAGGAAGGGCAGAGGCTTGCTGAAGAGCTACTGAGAGATTTCAGCTGCTGTCTGGGCTTTCACTGTCTTTCTACACCTCCCTTTCTTCATGTGTTCAATACTCTGCGTCATTTCAGTTTAATTCAGTTTTAATTCGTCATTCAGTTTTCTTTGCATATATGGATTTCTTTGGTTGTTACCAACATCTTGTGAAACTTTCAAGTCACCAGCACCTTTAGAATTCAATTTTCAATTAAATTAAATTCATCTTTATTTGTATAGCGCTTTTACAATGTAGATTGTGTCAAAGCAGCTTCACATAGAAGATTATAGTGAATTAAAACAGTGTAGTTCAGTTTTCAGAGTTTAAGTTCAGTTCAGATTAGATTAGATCAGATCAGTTCAGTGTGGTTTAATAATCACTACTGAAAGTCCAAACACTAAAGAACAAATCCATCGATGCGCAGCTCTGCAAGTCCCGAACTATGCAAGCCAGTGGCCCATTACACCAATGAGCGAAAGTGAAGGAAAAAAAAAACCTTGAGAGAAACCAGGCTCAGTTGGGCACGACCATTTCTCCTATGGCCAAACGTCTTGTGGAGAGCTTTAATCCAGGCACCAGAGGCTGGAGAACGTTGGACGTCAGCAAAGACTCGTCTCTTTACAGGTCTTGGATCGCTTCAGCGGCACTGCATAATCTCTGGGGGCCTCTGGATGAGTATCTCCAGGTGGAAATAGAGAATGAAGAGAATCATTAGCGTTGCTGCTGTTCATAGTGTATATAAACGAGCTGCGTGTAGCAGATTCATGCATCATACCACTATGTGATGCACTGAGTGTATGCTTTACTGAACAGATAGGTCTTTAATCTAGTTTTGAACTGAGAGTGTGTCTGAGCCTCGGACGTTATCAGGAAGGCTATTCCAGAGTTTAGGAGCCATAACTGAGAAGGCTCGACCTCCTTTACTCGACTTTGCTATTCTAGGTACTACCAGAAGCCCTGAGTTTTGAGACCTTAAAGAGCGAGTTGGATTGTAGCGAGACAGAAGATTGGTTAGATAAACAGGAGCTAGATTATTTAAAGCTTTGTAGGTAAGAAACAATATTTTATAATCAATACGAAACTTAACAGGCAGCCAGTGTAAGGAGGATAAAATTGGGGTGATGTGATCAAGTTTTCTAGACCTGGTAAGAACTCTGGCAGCTGCATTTTGTACTAATTGAAGTTTGTTAATAGAGGATGCTGGGCAGCCAGTAAACAGTGCATTACAGTAATCCAGCCTAGAAGTCATAAAAGCATGGACTAGCTTTTCTGCATCTGAGATGGATAGCATACTTCGTAACTTAGCAATATTTCTCAGCTGAAAGAAGGCGGTTTTTGTGACATGGGATATATGGGAAATTTTGTGATGTGCTCAATACTTATTTAATATAATTAATTTTAGTTAAATGTTTAAACTTAAACTGACATTTAATAGTACAATTAAAGATATCGATAGAGGTGTGTGTTAATAATATGTGTGTCAGTGCCGTGCACAGACTCTCAAATAGGCAGGTGCTCAAGTGGGGGGGGGGATGGGTCGTGGAAATCACACGAAAGGGGGGGGGGGGGGGAATGACAGTCGCACGCAAATCACGTTGAGTGGGGGGTAAGGGGGGGGTGAGGGTCGCGGAATTCACGCTAAGTGGGGGGATATATATATATATATATATATATATATATATATATATATATATATATATATATATATATATATATATATATATATATATATATGCATATATATTTTAGCCCCAACCCCAGTTATCATTTCGTCATCATTAACTTGTCCTCAACTTAACATATCATATTGAGTTTTTCTTTCTCTTCTATTTAACACAGACAAAGATATTTTGAAGAATGTCGAAAACCTGTAACCCTAGACTTCCATCTAATTTGTTTTCTTATAATGGATATCAGTGGCTCCCAGTTTCTGACATAATTCAAAGTATCTGCTTTTGTGTTCAGCACAAAAAGGAAACTCATAAAGGTTTTAAACCACATTTCTTTTGTCTGAACTATCCCTTTAACACGAGAAACATTTTGACAGATATCCACTTTAATGTGTCTTGTAAAGAGGATCTGTGCTGTGGTCGGTGTCACCCACTGAAACCCTGTCTCTTCTAACAGGACGAGGTCACCGTGGTGATGATTTTCCCTTTTCTCCTACTTCTAAAATTGCTGGCTATTTTGAACTCGGCTAGCGATTATGTTGCAGCATGAGAACGAGGACAATTTTCTGTAGCTGTAAGCTCACGGTGAGTTTATTTTTTCTTTCCGTGTGTGTTTTTCTCTGCAGATGGTGGTGGTTTCTGATGATGTTCACGAATACGCCGTCGCCCTGAAGGACACAGAGGAGAAGATCGCAAGATGCCCGAGCAGAGTAGGACCCCTCTATACAGTTGAAGTCCCTCCTGTGCATTTTTTCCTTCTTCTTCAGATATTTCCTAAATGATGTTGAACAGATTCAGGAATTTTCACAGTATTTCCTCTAATATTTTTTCTTCTGGAGAAAATCTGATTTGTTTTATTTCGGCTAGAATAAAAGCAGTTTTAATTTTTTAAAAACCCTTTTAAGGTCAATATTATTAGCTCCCTTAAGAAATATGTAGGAAAGAGGATTTATATAGCGATGTTGAGTATAATTTCAGCATCGATACCGCAATACGTGCATCCACAATAGTCACATCGCAGTCAAACCAGTACTATAATAGACCACATTTCAAAACACTTGTGATTTGTGCAGGCATCGCAACGTTTATTCACCAAGGTACTAAAACTTTAAGCAATTATGTGTGTTTTAGGGCCTGTGGGAGGATTTCAAGTCAGTTTAAATCATTCAGGCAAAAATTATGTTATAACAAGGGCGTAGGTTTGCACTTGACACTGGTGGGATGGGTGAATCAAACAACACCCCCTCCTCATACCTCAAGAATGAACATCATTTATCATATATGTTATGATATTAACATCATATATATATATATATATATATATATATATATATATATATATATATATATATATATATATATATATATAATTAACCTTGAAAATGCCAAAGCAAAGCAAACACTAGCAGATTACTATGGTATAAATACAGCACTACAACATATAGAAGAGAGAGATCGACTTAGAACATCACTTACCTGTTCTGTAGTGATTTAATCAGCTGTAGTTTTTCTCCTCTAAGGACTTATTATGCTGGCTCTGTCGCCATCTTGTGGCAGAACATCAACCATCTTTGCTCTGCTCTGTATAACAGGCTGATGTCCGCTGAAATTAAAAATATTTAAAATAGCCACTATCCTTATAAATAAACTGCAGAGTTGCAATCTAAACAACTACATTCTCATAAAAAGTACATGATGTTGTCCAACAGCTGGACAAACAGAACTGTAGTGAGTTTATTGATCTGCTGTAACTCTGTGTGGGCGGAGTAATACACTAGGGTGAAGAGGCTTTACGAGTGCTGATATTGCAGAATATTGCACAGCTATCAGCCAATCAGATTCGAGAACCAGACAGAACTGTTGTATAAATTATATCGAGCCATACATGTATTGAAACCCAGGGTTCCCTTTAAGAAGAAGCTTTACAGTATTTTTATTGTTGTTTTTTTTGTTCTATTATTGTTTGTTTAGTCTCTATTTCATCAGTGTGTTATATCGTTTGGCAGAGGCCGGATATCCTCGAAGAGCTGCAAAAGAGCCAAAAGGTGTTCGCAGAAAAGCTGAACCACCTGAGTCGTAGGTTGGCCTGGATCAACGCCACCATCTACTCCAAGGTACCGCTGACAGTTTGCCAGATATGCACTGGGAAACAGGGGGAGGCAGCTGTCATTTTTGTGTGTGTCCAGCATGAGATATCATTTTACAAGGTAACACTCGGTGTGAGGTGCTGTAATGAGTTTCAGGGCTTTGCATTTGACGATGTGCCCCATAAAGAGCCGACATTTAAGTTAAACTTGGCTCTTCAGAAGGACATTTCGGAACAAGAAGTGATGTGTGCACTTTAAATTTCAGTGGTTATAATGTCACAGTAGTTTCTGCATAGAAATTGAGATTTAAAAGGGTTACCTATGTATTTATGCCAGTAAATTTTTATATTTTTATGCCAGTGTTTCCCAACCCTGTTCCTGGAGGCACACCAGGACGACATATTTTAGATGTCTCCCTCATCTGACTCATTCACTTCAGGTGTTGGAGTCTCTTCTAATGTTCTGATGAGTTGATTCAGGTGTGTTTGATTAGGGAGAGGTTGAAAAGGTGCACTGTTGGTGTGCCTTCAGGAACAGGGTTGGGAAACACTTCTCTATGCATTAATTTGCAGAAATATATAAGAGTAACTATTTATTTTAAGGAGTCATATTGAAGGTATTTATTAATTAAGCCTTATTTAATTATGTTATTGATTACAAAAATGTAAGAGTAATAATTTCACAGATTTTTGTTGTCTATGCCAGTGTTTCCCAACCCTGTTCCTGAAGGCTCACCAACAGTTTGCATGTGTCCCTCATCTGACCCATTAACTTCATGTTTTGGAGTCTCATCCAATGTTCTGATGAGATGATTCAGGTGTGTTTGATTAGGGAGAGATTGAAAAGGTGTACTGTTGGTGTGCCTTCAGGAACAGGGTTGGGAAACACTGCTCTATGCATTTATTTACAGAAATATATAAGAGTAACTATTTATTTTAAGGAGTCATATTGAAGGTATTTATTAATTAAACCTTAATAAAATATGTTATCATCTACAAAAATGTAAGAATAATATTTTCACAGATTTTTGTTGTCCTTGCCAGTGTTTCCCAACCCTGTTCCTGAAGGCACACCAACAGTTTGGATGTCTCCCTTATCTGACCCATTAACTTCATGTTTTGGAGTCTCTTCTGATGTTCTAATGAGTTGATTCAGGTGTGTTTGATTAGGGAGAGATTGAAAATGTGCACTGTTGGTGTGCCTTCAGGAACAGGGTTGGGAAACACTGCTCTATGCATTTATTTACAGAAATATAAAAGAGTAATTCATTTTTAAGGGGTCATATTGAAGATGTTTATTTATTAAGCCTAATTAAAAATGTTATTGTCAACAAAAATGTAAGAGTAATAATTTCGCAGATTTTTATTGTCTATGCCAGTGTTTCCCAACCCTGTTCCTGGAGGCACACCAACAGTACATATTTTCGGTGTCTCTCTTATCTGACCCATTTCAGGTGTTGGAGTCTCTTCTAGTGTTCTGATGAGTTGATTCAGGTGTGTTTGATTAGTGAGAGGTTGAAAATGTGGACTGTTGGTGTGCCTTCAGGAACAGGGTTGGGAAACACTTCTCTATGCATTAATTTGCAGAAATATATAAGAGTAACTATTTATTTTAAGGAGTCATATTGAAGGTATTTATTAATTAAGCCTTATTTAATTATGTTATTGATTACAAAAATGTAAGAGTAATAATTTCACAGATTTTTGTTGTCTATGCCAGTGTTTCCCAACCCTGTTCCTGAAGGCTCACCAACAGTTTGCATGTGTCCCTCATCTGACCCATTAACTTCATGTTTTGGAGTCTCATCCAATGTTCTGATGAGATGATTCAGGTGTGTTTGATTAGGGAGAGATTGAAAAGGTGTACTGTTGGTGTGCCTTCAGGAACAGGGTTGGGAAACACTGCTCTATGCATTTATTTACAGAAATATATAAGAGTAACTATTTATTTTAAGGAGTCATATTGAAGGTATTTATTAATTAAACCTTAATAAAATATGTTATCATCTACAAAAATGTAAGAATAATATTTTCACAGATTTTTGTTGTCCTTGCCAGTGTTTCCCAACCCTGTTCCTGAAGGCACACCAACAGTTTGGATGTCTCCCTTATCTGACCCATTAACTTCATGTTTTGGAGTCTCTTCTGATGTTCTAATGAGTTGATTCAGGTGTGTTTGATTAGGGAGAGATTGAAAATGTGCACTGTTGGTGTGCCTTCAGGAACAGGGTTGGGAAACACTGCTCTATGCATTTATTTACAGAAATATAAAAGAGTAATTCATTTTTAAGGGGTCATATTGAAGATGTTTATTTATTAAGCCTAATTAAAAATGTTATTGTCAACAAAAATGTAAGAGTAATAATTTCGCAGATTTTTATTGTCTATGCCAGTGTTTCCCAACCCTGTTCCTGGAGGCACACCAACAGTACATATTTTCGGTGTCTCTCTTATCTGACCCATTTCAGGTGTTGGAGTCTCTTCTAGTGTTCTGATGAGTTGATTCAGGTGTGTTTGATTAGTGAGAGGTTGAAAATGTGGACTGTTGGTGTGCCTTCAGGAACAGGGTTGGGAAACACTGCTCTATGCATATGTCTGCACAAATATTAAACAATAATACAAAAAAAATTAAAGAGATGACATTTATTAAGCTGCAACTTGCTCCTGTTTATTTATTTATTTATTTATTTATTTAGCTGCATTTTTTGCAAAACTGTAAAAGGTTTTCTATTTATTTAGCTCCAAAATAATAATCCCATATACATGGGTCATGTGATTTGTTTATCTCGCTGCAACAATATTAATAATGCAATGTTTGCACAAATATAAAACAATAATGCATTCATTTTCCCTAGGCTTAGTCCTTGATCCATAAGGAGTCACCACAGTGGAATGAACCACCAACTACTCTGGCATATGTTTTACACAGCGGATGCGCAATTGGAGATGTATAAAACAGTTAATTAGTTTTAAAGGTGTAATTGTGTGTGTGTGTAGGAGAAGATGCTGGATGTGTACTGGCTCCTGAGAGTGTGTATTCAGACCATCGAGCATTCTGACAGCACCGGCTCTCTGTTCGCCTTCATGCCTGAGTTCTACCTCAATGTGGCCATGAACAGCTACAGCGCCCTCAAGAACTACTTCAGCCCCTCCAACTGCATGGAGGAACTGCCAGGTCTCGCTCACTTACTGCCAGTGCAGGAAAACTGTGTGTGTGTGTGTGTGTGTGTGAGTGGCACTCATGTAGTGTTTCTGACTGCAGGTTATGAGGACACACTCATCCAGCTCGCAGCCATTCTCGCCAAACACTTCGCTGATCCGCGCATCGTCGGCACGGGTGAGAGAAACACACATTGACACACACACACTGATACACAAACACACTGACACACACGCACTGATACACACACACACACACGCACATTGCAGCAGTGCGTTTCTCAAAGAATATCTACCTGTCTGTCCATCCATCCATCCGTCCATCCATCCATCCACGTCTGTCTGTCCATCTGTTTGTCCATCCATTCGTTTGTCCATCATCCGTTCAGTCTACTTTCCATCCATCCATCAATTTGTCCATCCATCCTTCCATCCTTCCATCCATCCATCCATCCATCCATCCATCCATCCATCCATCCATTTGTTTGTCCATCATCTATCCAGTCTATTTTCCATCTGTCCATCCCTTCATCCCTCCATTCTAGTTTGTTTTTCTGTCTGTCCATCCATCCATGCACTCATTAAAAT
Organism: Danio aesculapii; assembly: GCF_903798145.1. Classification (NCBI taxonomy): domain Eukaryota; kingdom Metazoa; phylum Chordata; class Actinopteri; order Cypriniformes; family Danionidae; genus Danio; species Danio aesculapii. Next base: position 37,120,686 of record NC_079456.1, read on the forward strand.
GTCTGTCCGTCCATTCATTTGTCCATCTACGTCTGTACGCCCATCTGTCTATTCATCTGTTTGTCTATCTATCTATCCATCTGTTGGTCCATCACCTGTTCAGTCTATTTTCCATCGATCCGTCAGTTTGTCCATCCATCCATCCACGTCTGCCCGTCCATCTGTTTGTCCATCCGTCTGTCTATCCATCTGTTTGTCTACCCATCCATCTGTTTGTCCATCCATCCATCCATCCGTCCATCCATCCTATTGTCCATCCATCTGTTTGTCCATCATCTGTCCAGTCTATTTTCCATCCATCCATCAATTTGTCCATCCATCCTCCCACCCATTTGTTTATCCATCAATCTGTCCATCTATTTGTTTGCCCATCCATCCATCCACGCATCCATCCATGTCTGTCCGCCCATCCATCCACGTCTGTCCTTCCATCCATCCATCCATCCATTTGTTTGTCCATCATCTGTCCGGTATATTTTCCATCCGTTCATCCATCTGTCAATCCGTCAATTCATTCCATTTGTCCATCCATCCATCCATCCATCCATCCATCCATTTGTTTGTCCATCATCTGTCCAGCCTATTTTCCATCTTTCCATCCCTCCCTTCATCCCTCTATTCTAGTTTGTTTTTCTGTCTGTCCATCCATCCATACACTTATTAATTTATCTCGGTCTCTTCATCCTCAGTTAATTCATCCTTCTGACAGTTTATTTTCAACCGATCTGCTGTTTTTATTCATACATCATCTGCCTGTCTGTCCATCCGCCCATCCATCCATCTAAAAAATCAGTTTTTCATCCACCCACCCATCTGTCAGTTTGTTCATCCATCCATCCATCCACCTACCTATCCATCCACCCGTCAGCCTCTTTTTCCATTTGTTTGTCACTCCTACATGCATTTATCCATCCATTCATACACACATCCATCTGACAATCTATTTTCCATCCATACGTCTGTCCATTTTCTTTTCCGTCCATCTATTAATCAATCTATTCTAGCAATCCATACACTTTTCCATCCATCAATCCAATCCCTGCCATCCATTCTTCCTCCCACACCCGCCTCTGTTAATATTCCTCCACCATTAACTGCAGGAAAAGACTCAGAGCAGCGCAGGCCCAAAAATACGTACAATAATCAATTCGTGGCTGCTTTAATGGGAGTTCTTTAACCTAATATAGCCGCTGGCGTGTACCGTTCATCACTTGGCTTCATTTCTCACGTAAAGGTATAATTAACAGCTTCCTCTCTCTCGGCTCTCAGGCAACATGAAGTCATTTGTGTGATGAGTTGTAGCCGCAGTATTTTCCTAATACCGTTTAAGGTGAGGGCGATGAAATCCTCTCGACGACTCAATCGCGAGCGCTATACGATACGACAATACACAGATGTTATTAGACACGACCCATTTGTTTACATTTTCATGTCATAAGCAGCCTTTTCATTATGTTACCACTTGGTTATGCTGGTTATTTATTTATTTTTGCATATTTATCTTGTCTTCTGTCGGCTCTGTTTCCTAATACGCTGTTTTTTGTAATGGTATTTTAATATTAATTAGTTTTATGCTTCAGCTAGCTTTTTATATCAGAATATCTGTGTCTATTTGTTCCTTTTTGTTTTGATCAAGGACTTTTTTTTGTCCTGAATAAAGAGAAATTCACTGAATCTTCCCTTTTTTTCCCAAAGAGGATGTGCATTTCCATTTGCGACCCACTATTTCTTAAATAATTCACATGCGGAGTGGCGACTTTATTGCTGAGCAATTGATTGAATCATAAAAACTCCTCCAACATCCTCTCTTCCTCTTTATTTTCCATTACAGATATCAAAGATTCACTGATGCAGGCTTTGGCCAGTTACGTGTGTTACCCACAGTCCCTGCGGGCCGTCGAGAGGATCCCAGAAGAACAGTGAGTGCTTAAGCTGATGTTTTTATTCAGAATATACCAAGATGAATCACTTGAAACCGATTTCAGCAAATGTTTTGCATACATTCCCTTGTTTTCAGGGGTTTACTATTGCTTTTGTTTTGTGTTGGATTGTTTTACTCTGCTTTGTTTTTTGTTTGTTTTGGATGCATTTATTATTATTTATTGATATTTTTTAGTTTGCAGTGTTTTTGTTTGTTTCTTGCTTGTTTTTTATTTGTATTATGTGGATTTCTTTTTGTTGTTGTTGTTGTTTGTGTTCCTTTACTTTAGTTTTTGATTTATTTAGTTAGTTTTTTAGCTTTGTTTAGTTTTATTTTGTGTTGTTTGGCATTGTTTTAATGGGTTTTCTTTGGTTTTACACATTTTGTTTAGTTTTTTGTTTGTTTGTTTGTTTTAGGGTGTGGGGTTGTTTTTTGGTGTGTATTTTTGGTTTAGTTTTGTTTGCTTTTGCTTTTTTGTGTGTTTTGATGGCTTAATATTTTTTCTTTTGTTTATTTTTTTGTTAGTTTTTCCCTTTAGTTTGTTTTACTTTGTATTTAATTTGTTTTTCTAATGGGTTTTTTTTGGTTTCAGATTGTTTACTGCTTTGTTTCATTTAATATGTTTTTGTTTTGCGTTGAATGGTCCAGTTTTAGTTTTGCATGTTTGTTTGTTTTGCTTTGTTTTTATGTTTTTGTTTGTTTGTTTTGATTGGATGGTTTTGTTTGTTTTTTTACTTTGTATTTATTTTATAGTATATATTTTTTGTTTTTAGCTTTCTTTACTTTGCCTTGTTTTTGTTTGTTTGTTTCTCTGCATATATGATAGATTTTTTTGACATTGTTTGTGTTCCTTTACTTTGTTTTTGAATGAATATCATTTATTTTCTTCTGTTTTGTTTCACATTGTTTTTGTGGGCTTTGTTTTGTTTAGATTTTTTTATTATTTCGTTTTTTTGTTTTGCTTTGTTTTTTAGTGTTTTGTGTTGTTGTCTTTGTTGTTGTGAATTTCCTTTTTAGTTTTGTTTGATTTTCTTCACTGAGTTTTTAACATTGTGTAGTATTGCTTCATTTTGGATTGCAAAATAACAAACGAAAGTAAATATTAAACATAAGAAAAAATGTCCCATGTTTAATGTTTACTTTTGTTTGTTTTCCTTTGAATTTATTATTAATGCATCTATCTATCTATCTATCTATCTATCTATCTATCTATCTATCTATCTATCTATCTATCTATCTATCTATCTATCCATCCATCCATCCATCCATCCATCCATCCATCCATCCATCCATCCATCCATCCATCCATCCATCCATCCATCCATCCATCCATCCATCCATCCATCCATCCATCCATCCATCCATCCATCCATCCATCCATCCATCCATCCATCCATCCACATACATACAGTATATATATATATATATACAGTTGTAGTCAGAATTATTAGCCCCCCTGTTTATTTTTCCCCCTAATTTCTGTTTAATGGAAAGCAGATGTTTTCAACACATTTCTAATCATAATAGTGTTAATAACTCATCTCTAATAACTGATTTATTTTATCTTTGCCATGATGACAGTAAATAATATTAGACTAGATATTCTTCAAGACACTTCTATACAGCTTAAAGTGACATTTAAAGGCTTAACTAGGTTAATTAGGTTAACTAGGCAGGTTAGGGTAATTAGGCAAGTTATTGTATAATGATGGTTTGTTCTGTAGACTATCGAAAACAAATATAGCTTAATAAAATAAAATAAATTAGACTTTCTCCAGAAGAAAACATATTATCAGACATACTATGAAAATTTCTTTGCTCTGTTAAACATCATTTAGGAAATATAAAAATAAAAAAAACTCAAAAGTGGGCTAATAATTCTGACTTTAACTGTATATATATATATATATATATATATATATATATATATATATATATATATATATATATATATATATATATATATATATATATATATATATATATGTATATATATATATATATATATATGTATAAGGCTACAGAAGCTTCCTGTGTTCATAAAGTGACAAGTGACGACACGAAAATAACTATGAGAAAATACGACAAACATTAAACAGAGATGTGATTAGACAATTCTCTGGATGTTGAATTGTATGTAAAGATTTGTTATACATATACAAGCTGTAAGGTGCTGTGTACAAATGTGTATGAGAAAGTATAACAATATACAATGCAATACTTTCTCATACCCATTTTCCATTATGCTGGTCATTCTGTTTTGATTTTGCTTTGATTGCTCTGCTTTGTCTTATTATAATTTTTTTTATCTATTTTGAATAGTATAATATGGCTTTTTTGAGTGGTTTAGCTTGTAGCTTTTCATCCATTTACAGTAACATTTTTATGTATTTGAGATTTTTGTGATGTTTTTGAGATCTAGTTTGTAAATTATACTCAATCATGAATAATCTGTGCAACCTCACTCCTAAAACTGTCATAAAACCAGCAAAATACTGATGTTGTGATTTTAAAAACCTCCCATTGTCTTCAATTTGTACGTTTAGTTCCTTCCCCCCTCCCGTTTTGTTATTTGTATAACGATTATTTCTAATATACCCTCTTTCAGGCGGATGGCTATGATGAAAAACTTGCTGGCTCCATATGAGCAGCGACCCTGGGCTCAAACCAACTGGATCCTGGTCCGTCTTTGGAGGGTACGCTGCTTTTCTCCGCTGCATTATCCTCCCCTTCACTCTTTCTTTTCATCTCCTCCTCTTCCTCCATTATGCCATTAGATTCCAGCTCAGAATAGTTTCATTATATCAGAGCCATTACGCAGCACATCTCCGCCGTTTCCATTTGAACTTTATGAAACCAGCTACTCCCATTTACTTATTAACATTTATTCTGCTCTCGGTGACTAAAATAAAAGGATGAGTTGTTTTATATCTGTTAAAGAAAGTACATTGGGTTTATTCAACCTTAAGAATACCATTATGTGTCTGTTCTTGGTCATTTGTTTGAGTGTTGTTCTGTTGATGCCGGTTTAATTTATGATAATGTTAATGTTTCACAGATGGTTGGTCACAACAGACTATTATAAAAAGCCACACATGAATATTAAAGTCAGATATTATCTTCCTTTTCCATTGGGTTTTATACATGCTTTATTACTAACCCAATGCCAGTTTTAATCACTAATTAATGCAGTCACACTAGGGGTGTATGATACTGGCAAAAAATTCCCAGGAGGGCTCATAATTTTGACTTTAATTGTAAATAAACTACCTGACAAAAGTCTTGTTGTGGATCCCAGTTGTAGGAGCAACAAATAATAACTCGATATCTAGTTGATCATTTGGATTTGTCTGCTGAATCCTCTGTTGATCTGCATCCCAATCATCACAAATACTGCAGAAGACCTACTGGAACCTGCATGGAGCCAAGATCCTCACAGAAATCAGTCAAGTTTGGTGAAGGAGAAATCATGGTTTGGGGTTATATTCAGTATGGGGGTGTGCGAGAGATCTGCAGAGTGGATGATCAACATCAACAGCCTGAGGTATCAAGACATTTGTGCTGCCCATTACATTACAAACCACAGGAGAGGGACAATTCTCCAGCAGGATAGCGCTCCTTCTCATACTTCAGCCTCCACATCAAAGCTCCTGAAAGCAGAGAAGGTCAAGGTGCTGCAGAATTGGCCAGCCCAGTCACCAGACTTGAACATTATTGAGTATGTCTGGGGTAAGATGAAGGAGGAGGCGTTGAAGATGAACACAAGGACTCTTGATGAACTCTGGGAGTCCTGCAAGAAGGCTTTCTTTGCCATTCCAGATGACTTTATTAATCAGTGATTTGAGTCATTGCAGAGATGTATGGATGCAGTCCTCCAAGCTCATGATGGAGTCAGACACAATATTCATTCTGTTTCCACTGCAGCATGAGCACATATTCTATACTGGACATTATTGAAGGTTCAGTGAGCAGACTTTAGTCTAAGCAGAGTCAGACCTTACTGTCCTAATCAAATCATTAATAATCAAGCCATGATCAGATTTTATTATGCTCAAATAAGCATCATCTAGAGGCCTTTGCCCTTCATATATGACAGTTCTGATACCAAATGATCAACTAGAAGTCATTATTTGTTGTTGCTAAAACTTGGATAGGCCACAAGACTTTTGTGAGGTAGTGTAAGTGGGGAAAAAAACAACATCTAAATGATTTTTAATGACTGGAGCAAGTAGTTTTTTGAGAAACTACTAAATAAAACTGCATAACATATGTTTGCATTTGTCATTGCGTGATTTTGCCGACTGATGGGGTGTTACGTTTTATTCCTCCTGTCTACAGGGTTGTGGCTTCGGCTACAGGTACACTCGTCTTCCTCATCTGCTGAAGACCAAACCCGAGGACGCCAACCTACCCAGCCTGCAAAGTGAGTGGATGCCCTGTCTTCCTGCTACTTTATTTTTAGCACAGTTTCAACCTGTACTGCCGGTTGTTTTTTTGTGTCTTCTGAAAACTTTCAGAAAAAAAAAACATCTTTACTTTTCTATGCTCATTTCCTCCTGTGTCACTTTACAGTATTGCCAAAGCCTTTTCACTGTGCATAAAATATGGAATATACTTACATCAATAAATCAATAAAATAAACAGTAAATGCTAAATAAATGAACTAAAATGACAGAAAAAGAAACAAAAATAGACAAACAGACTGTCTCTCGCTCTCTTTTTCTCTCTCTCTTCAAAAATTAAATTAAATTAAATTAAATTCAGTTTAAAATATTGCCAAACCATTTGTAAAGTTTACATTATAATGATCATATATATATATATATATATATATATATATATATATATATATATATATATATATATATATATATATATATATATATATATATATATATATTTAAACAACAGTTCTGTCTGGTTCTCGAATCTGATTGGCTGATAGCAGTGCAATATTCTGCAATAACAGCACTCGTACAACCTCTTCACCCTTGTGTATTACTCCACCCACAAAGAGTGACAGCAGATCAGTAGATCAGAAGAAAGTAGTTCCTCTTACAAAAGGGTTTTTGAGACTCTCCGTTTGATTTTCTTTTTTATATACACAATTGTGCCGTCAAATTGTTGTATAAACCCAATATCACCCTCGTAGGAGTGCGATATGGCTGTATATTGTCACTGATGGGACAATAAGGCACTCTGCCTGCGGCCTCGAGCAACCACACGCCTCCCACCAGTAGTAAACAGAGTAAATAGTAGTAGTAGTAGTAAAAAAACAAAATAATAATAATAATATAATAATAAATTAGATGGAACTGTGTTTAACAATTCATTTCTCTTTGTTTTGTGTTTAGTTTTAGTTTATTGTCTTGCTTTGATGTATTTTGCTTCAGCTTTTGTTGAAATGTTTATGTTTTTTGATCGTTTTACCTGCTTTGATTTGGTGTTGCCTTTGCTTTTGTTTAGATTTGTTTGTGTTCTGTCTTTATAATTTTTTTAGCTTTTACTTGTTTGTTTTGGATAGCTTAATGTTTTACTTTTTTTTTAAATTGGATTTGCTTTGTTTTGTTTTGACTTTTCTTTAGAACTTTTCTTGTTCTTTTCTTTTTTATTTAGTTTTCTTCTGATTTGTTTTATGCTTTGATTTGCTTTTTGTTTGGAATCATTTTAGATTGTTTCCCTCTGCCCCAATCTGTCAGATTTCTCTGTGTCTGCCCTTTTTTAAAATGTATTTATTTATTTATTTACATACTTTGATATTAAAAATAAATTCACTCTAAGTTCTATTAATTACTTACCCTCATGTCGTTTCAATCCTCTTAGAAATAAAGATATTTTAGATGAAATCTGAGAGCTCCCCCACCCTCCATAGACAGGAACAGTCTCAGAAGTCCAGAAAAGGAACCAAAAGCAAAACATGACTTCAGCAGTTCAGCTGGAATCACACGAAGCTCCAAGAACAATTTTGCGCACCACCTTTGTTCTGCAATGTTTTCCACACCAGATCAGTCATATTTACATTTCTTTAGCAAACAAAAGTGTTCTTGGAGCTTCATATGATTACAACTGATCCACTGATTTCACATGGAAGTTTTCGGTTCCTTTTCTGTATGTTTAAGAACTGTTGCTGTATTTGGAGGATGAGAGAGCTCTCAGATTTCATCTAAAGTAACTTAATTTGAGTTCTGAAGGTGAACAAATGAATATATAAACAGTTATTAAAGCAGTAGTTCACCAAAAAAAATGAAAATATACGCTATTAATTACTCAACCTAATGTCGCTTTCAACCCTTGAGACCTTCATTTATCTTCAGGACACAAATGAAGTTACTTTAGATGATATATATATATATATATATTAAACAGTTATAATACTCTCTCTGTCTTCCTCTCTCTCATTGTTCTATGATTACTTCTGTTACTCTCTAATATAAGTGGCTTGTAAGTGTCTGCAAAATGATTAAATGTAAATGTAATGTAAATGCAGTTTAATTAGAGCTTTCCGCTGATTAAAAACGAAATCAGAAGAATAACATGCTTATTCATTGCATTAATATCATGTAGTATCCTATATCAGTATTTACAAAGACAAAAAACCTAATGAAGTTTATCAGGGGTGCCCAAACTCGGTCCTGGAGGGCCGGTGTCCTGCAAAGTTTAGCTCCAACCCCAATCAGACACGCCTGGGCTAGCTAATCAAGCTCTTACTAGGGATAGGCTTTCTAGAACCATCCCTATAGTTGTGTTGAGGCAAGTTGGAGCTCAAATCTGCAGGACACCGGCCCTCCAGGACCGAGTTTGGGCACCCTTGCTTTAAATAAACACGATGGAAAGCTTATAATAGACAAAAAATCTGCTTTAGAAGTGAATTCATGTGAAACTCACTTTATTAATGTCCCACAATGCTTTACTAATCAAACCTAGAACGCGCTAGACTCATTTATACTCGTAATAAGAAGTCAAACACACAGTCAAGAGCTATTTCTCATTATAACCACCTTGTGAAGCAGTCTGATTCATTACAACGAAATATCCTTGAAGAATGGCAGCTTCTCTGTTACATTGCTTTGGTCTTTGATTCATTTTCCTTCAGCTTAGTCCCTTATTCATCAAGGGTTGCCACAGTGGAATGAACCACCAACTATTTCAGAATATGTTTTATGCAGCGGATGCCCTTCCAGCTGCAACCCAGTACTTGGAAACACCCATACACACGCATTCACACACATACACTATACGGCCAGTTTTGTTTACCTAATTCCCCTATATGTGTTTGGACTGTGGGAGAAACTATGGCAGAGCACCCACACCAACAAGGGGAGAACATGCAAACTCCACGCAGAAATGCCAACTGAGCCGGGATTCGAACCAGCAACTTTCTTGCTGTGAGGCGACAGTGCTACCCACTGAGCCACCATACTGAGTCAATTCATTCCTTTAAAACATGTTTATCATCTAATTTCTGCAGGATGCTGCATATAAAAACAGAGTGAGTGGACGGTAATAACAGCATTGGCATCCATCTGATATGAAATATTGTTTGTTCTTTGTTTCTGTCTCTGGAATCTGCGTCCCCGCTGACGTTATTATGAAGTGAAGATCATTAATGTTGGCCGCTGAGTGCAGACGCTGTTTTTACTAGAGCGTTTTGACATCATGCCGATGTTCTGCACGACTGTAAAAATGTCTCGTTTCGCTTGGAACTCGTTAAATTCAAACCTGCCACTCTCATGCACGCACACACTCAGTCTCAGGCAGGACGTGACCGTTCACTCGTCTGTCTTTTCTTTCTGCAGCCCGTCAGATCAATAGTTTTGATCTGAGACTCTCCATTTAGTCAAACCATCCACTGCATGGACCGCAAATAGTTCCCCCGTATCAGATTACATTAAAGGGGTAGTTCAGCTTAAAATGAAAATGCGCTGTTTGTCTGTCCAAGATGTATGATATACAAATAAAGTCAAAATTATTCACCCTTCTGTTAATTTCTTTCTTTTCTTTATTAAATATTTCCCAAATGATGTTGAACAGATTCAGGAAATTTTCACAGTATTTCCTATAATATTTTTTCTTCTGGAGAAAGTCTTATTTGTTTTATTTTGGCTAGAATAAAAGCAGTTTTTAATTTTTTAAAGCAACTTTAAGGTCAATATTATTAGCCCCTTTAAGCTATATTAGTTTTGGATTGTCTCCAGAACAAACCACTGTCATACAATGACTTGCCTAATTACCCTAACTTTACCCTAATTACCCTAGTTAAGCCTTTAAATGTCACTTTAAGCCGAATACTTGAAATATATCTAGTCAAATATTATGTGCTGTCATCATGGAGAAGAGAAAAGAAAATGAATAACTCTTGCCGTTCTGAGAGTCATCCCCATCGCAAACAAATTCTTGTGGCTCCTGATGACACATTGAGGTCTTATGCTATGTTCAAACTAGACACGGAGGTCACTTGCTCTTGTTTACTCAGGGGATGTTTTTCACTTGAGTTGAATTGTCGAGTTTAACATGCATTGTAGATGCAAATGAGGTAAATTTTAGCCAATCACTGCAAATGCAAAACATCTACATGGTTTACGCTGCCTGGTGGAAATTCACCTCTGTACCTGCGTTTACGTCGACTCACTGAAAAAAGTGCAAACTGTTTATTTGTGTTGAATTTAAACAAACAAGTTAAATTTAATAATGCTCAACTCAATTTGTTTGTTTAAATTCAGCCCAAATAAATTGTTTACAACAACTCAACTTAAAAAAAATTGAGTAAATCCAAGGAATCATCTCTGAATCATCTTTTTCAGTGTATGTAATCGACTAGCATGAATACTTAATTTCGATAAGTCTCTACAAAACAATCCAATAGGTGATAATCCAATAGATTAAAGAATAAAAATCACACTCTCAAAATGAATAAGACACAAGCAATAAGCTATTTACTGGGGAACTAAAGGAAAACGTTGACCACTGTCAATCCCAAGCTAACAATGTTAGAACTGGGAGTCCTCGTAAATGAAGTCACATGATGATCACGCAGATCATATGATCAAACCAAACCCAAACAAGAGAGAATGAGAAGGTGGATAGAGGGAGAGAGAGAGAGAGAGACAGAGAGAGAGAGCCCAAAACAATATATATATATATATATATATATATATATATATATATATATATATATATATATATATATATATATATATATATATATATATATATATATATATATAGCTATATATATATTGGCAATATATATATATATATATATATATATATATATATATATATATATATATATATATATATACAGTTGAAGTCAGCATTAATAGCCCCCCCCCCTTGATTTATTTCTTTTTTCTTTTTGAAATATTTCCCAAATGGTGTTTAACAGAGCACGGAAATGTTCACAGTATGTCTGATAATATTTTTTCTTCTGGGGAAAGTCTTATTTGTTTTATTTCAGCTAGAATAAAATTAGTCTTGCATTAAAAGACCTTGAACTGTATCAAAAAGAGGATGACTATCATGATTCGTAATATTGTTTCATTTGTCAATGGTTCGATCATCTCAACTACAGTGGGTAACACACATCCCACATGACATTTGCATACTAGAAGAGATGCGAGGAGCACTTGATGCTTGGCTGAAGGGGGAATAAATTGTGAAGTCGTCACTTTGTGAAAGGACACTTGAGCTTGTCTAGCGCTTGATGCATGAATTCCTTCCCTGGTCTGATACATCTCGTCTCAATGTTAATTCCATCTTTTTCCACTCTCATTTGCATGACATCCAGGGGATTTGTCAATTGCTAGTTTTCAAAGTAAGTTTCTCTCCCGTTTGTTACCTTTGGCCGACCCTTATTAAACCCCCATCCTAAGTGTGAGTTTGCTCTGATGTAGCCTCATTTAAATGTAGCGTCCATCTGACTTTTCCCCCAGTATTAAAGCTAGCTATAGATCTGTCATGTAGGATTGTTTTGAAGTCATGTTTTGCTCCCTCAGTCCCTTCCAGCCATGTCTTGTCCTTGCCATTAGTTTGCTGTTGTTTTTCCCCTCCTAATCGTGCCAATTATCATGTGATTAATGTGTCTCCTCTGCGTCCTACTCCAAATCATTAGTTAATTACGCTGCTCAGAATGTAGGCTGCAGTCCAAAATTGTGGATATGTTTGTGGATGCTGAAAACATATACTGGTAATGCTTCCAAATTGGTAATCCAAATTATGATGACTGTCGCTTTACAACCCCAAATCAGAAAAAGTTTGGAAAACGCAAATAAAATAAAAGAAAGGAGTGATTTCTAAATTTACTTTGGCTTGTATTTCATTGCTGACAGAACAGCGAACATTATTTCAAACAGTAAAGCGTTTACCACTTTGTAATGTTGCCATTCCTTTTCACAACACTTAAAAGACGTTAAGGGAGTGAAGACACCAAGTGATGAAGTGTTTCGGGTGTCATTTAGTCCCATTATTCCTGCAAACAAGTCTTAAGGTGGGCAACAGTACAGGGTCTTCATTCACGTATTTTGTGCTTCAAAATGCGCCGCACATTCTCTATTGGAGACAGGTCGGGACTGCAGGCAGGCCAGTCAAACACCTGTATATTATAAACAATTAAATCAATACATTTTTACAATTAGAAGCTGGTTATATTCACACACCCCCTTTTATAATGTTAAAGATGATTAATATGTATTAAATTGGTTATAAACCTGACCATTTCGTGAGTCGGTGTATATTCTGTGCTTCTGAATGCCTGTATTTACATTTCTGTCATGTTTCGTCTGGTGCAAACAGCCATATCGCTCATCACTGCAAATCTCGTCATGAAGCATGTTGTGAGGACACGAGGTTACAATGTAACCTGCTCACCTTATGTTTACGCTCGTAATATTTATTTCATTTGCTAATTTATAACCTCATGTTGAACTGAATCTGTCTCATTTTGGAGTCTGCTAATGTCCACCGGAGGTCGCATTTTGGTCACAGACGCATGCTTTCAGAACCTTCCTGACTGAATGAATGAACTGCGCAACCCACATTTTCACATTTTCAAAGCGTATCTGACTTTAGTATTGTTTTCCAGATAAACAAGAAGGCTCACATATCATGTTTCTTAAATATCTGCTTTAGAAGAGTCAAAAACTTACATACAGCACCTTTATCTATGAACGATTGTTCAACATTTACTAATTGCTGCATTATTCAAATTAAAATGTGTGCTTTTTAACATTAGGTAATGCACTGGGAGTTAACATGAACTAACAGTAACTTTATTGTCATCTAATGTTAACAAAGATGAATAGATACTGTGATTAAATGTATAGTTTATTGTTTATCATGTTAGTAAACACGTTTAACGAACTATTGCAGGCTTTTTATAAAGTGTTACCTGCTTTATAACTTTCATTAGTCTTACAAAAGCTGTGATCTGGTTGCAGTTCTCCTCTCATGGGGAGATTGTCAGTGAAAAATAACCCAAACCAAGGGTTCTCAACTCTGGCTCTCAAGGTCCACGTTCATGCAGAGTTTAGCTTCAACCTTGATTAAACTCATCTGCCTGGTACTTTCTAATAATCCTAAAAAACCTTTATCAGAAAAGTTAAACTCTGTAGAAAAGTGAAACTTAAAGCAGTGTTTCTCAACCACTTTCCTAAAGGACCACCAGCTCTGCATATTTTTCATGTCTCCTTAACCAAATACGCCTGATTAAGATCATCAGCTCATTAGCAGAGACTGAAAGACCTGCAATGTGTGTGACAGACAAAGGAGACATCCAAAACATGCAGTGTTGGCGGTCCTCCAGGAACGTGGTTGAGAAACACTGCCCTAAAGGAATAGTTCACCCAACAAAAAAAGAATCATGTCATTGTTGACTCCCCCTCATCTTATTCAAGACCTGTTTGAGTTTCTTTTTTATGTTGAACACAACTTAACATACTCTGAATAATGTTTGCAGCCATGGACTTGGTATGTTTTTGTTTTGCTACGGTGGATGTCGGTGATAAGAGATGATAACTCTCATAAAGTGTAATTTAGCTCATTTATGTCATTTTAAATATGTACATGACATTGTTTGTGTTGTCTTTACGACAACTTGACAAATATATCACAACACAACAACTTGACATTACCAAGACAGACTTGTCATAAAACTGTCATAAACATAATTCAAGAGTTCACACTTAGCTGATGATTGATTATAAAGCGTGTTTTGAATGCTGTCCGGGGAGAGAGCATTGAGCTTATAAGATCCTCGAGTCCTGGGCTCCCTCCCGTTTGCAGAGCGAGAGGGGAGTTCGAGCTCAGGTAGATCTTATTTTAATGTCCAATTTAATGTTCGATAATGACGTTGATATTTGGTTGATTTTAGGTTGTGTTGGAAAGTGACCAAAATCCAACGTTGAGCCAACATCTAAAACCAACGTCATATTGACGTCAAATACTGACATTTATTCATCACGTATGGCAAACAAAATACATCTGATAGACTTCATAGTGGTAACGTCTACACAACGTCAAGCTGTAACATCATTAGACACTGATATTTGGTTGATTTTAGGTTGTGTTGGAAAGTGACCAAAATCCAACGTTGAGCCAACATCTAAAACCAACGTCATATTGACGTCAAACACTGACATTTATTCATCAGGTTTGGCAACCATAATACATCTGATAGACTTCATATTGGCAAGGTCCACACAAAGTCAAGCTGTAACATCATTAGACGTTGATATTTGGTTGATTTTAGGTTTGACAATAATGTTGGGTTCTGATGTCAACACGATTTTCATTTCCAAACAAAATGCAACGTCTCCGAGACGTTGAGGTACAACGTCAATCTGACGTCATGTTGATGTCTTGTGCTTGCTGGGTGTTTAAGGCCATTTCGGTCATCATACAGTAAACATAGGTCATCTTCTCTCTCTGGGTCAATGCGTGTACAGATTTTAGACATCTTCTTGGACACTTTTAATGCTTCCGAACAGTTTCCTGCAATTATTAATCGCCCATGTCTTGAGGTAGTTCATTATGAAGTGATTTACCTTCTATGTGCGATCTGATTGGACAGGAATCACAGGACTGATTTCTCTAATCTCCATAGACAGGAAATAATACAGTAGTGACTGCAGGTTGAAGGAAAGTAGAGGAGTAAAAGTATCGATACTGCAGTAAATATGTACTCAAGGGAAAGTAAAAGTACTCATTTATCAAACTACTCAGTACATTACAATTCCTGAGGAAAAACTACTCAATTACAGTAGTTTGAGTATTTGTAATTTGCTAATTTACAGCACTACAAATAACACGAGTGAGTGAACGACACTTCATGAAAGTTGTCATAAGCATGCAAACAATCGTATTTGTATTCACAATATGTGTCATGTAAAGGTTTTAAATGTTTCATGATAGTCTTATGAACACCACCATCAGGTAAAGTGTTACCTTGAAAGATAATGCAGATTTGCGTTCACTTTAGAGGAGCTGATTTTTAGACGGTGTTCCTGCCTATTTGTTTTTTGGTTCTTAACCCAAAGCGTTTTCAAATTGAACCAACTTCAATAATGGAGCAATTTCTTGCCTCGCAATAGCCGTAATGTCATGCCTACTACCTGATCTCTGTTATGGCCTGCCCTCATTACCCCTGGGTCCTTGTTTTCCATGCTACCACTTCCACAGACTTCATCTAATTAAACATAAAGGTTGCATCTCTATCAGAGACCTGCACCTCTGCGTCTAATGATTAGCTCTGTTTAGAGCTTTATTGCCATTGCTTGCTCTTGCTTTTAACACTCCGAGGCTTTTAGCGTGTTTGCCGATCGCTGTGCTTTTCCAGATAAGGTATTAAATTACCCAGTGTCCTCTTTGTGCGCGTATAACGAGAGAGAGTGCCCTTTCTTTGTTCTCCAGACATGGTCAGATAGCAGTAATAGAATGTCTGAGGGAGGGCGGGAGCCATGATTTCCCATCAGCCCTCTATTTTGTTATCTGCTGTCGTCATTCTGTTATGAATGCAAAACGCTGAGCTGAATGTTTACCTTCTCAAATGTCCACGTTGGGTTTATGTTTGCTGCTTTGTCTCCTAATTAAGGTTGTGGGTTGAACGAAAAATGTTTTTGCTTTAAGGTATTCTCGTGTGGTACTCGGGTGTTATGGGTAGACACATAGGCCTTTGTGAACACTGAGTGTGATGGAACGACTGTCTCCCCTAACAGCAACCTTTCGATTTGCCTTTTCCTCTGAGAAATACACAATCACGATCCCTGTTAGGCGGCAGTGATGAGGCATATCTGATGTTAATAGTACCACGTCCACTGACGCACTTAAAAGCAAAGCACGCCTCTCCTCAAGAGACTGATCACTTATCCAATACTCGCATCCACTTTCAAAGACAAAGGTAGGAAAATGGTTAGACAGATATGTGCGGGTGCTAAGAAAATAATTGAGATTGAGTGGCATCAAGCTATGGCACACATCAGAATAGGCATATTCATATTCAACCAATATAAACACATGCTTATAGGAGCATTTACAAAAACTGTTACCATATTTGAGTCCGTTCGGCCCATCTCCATGTCTAGTGGGAGCCCTTTTAGCTTACCATCTTAACACCACTGCGTGATATTATTGCGCATGCTTTAGTCATGGTATGGCAGCAAAGTTCCTTGATTATTACGCTGGACTGATAGTATAGTTCCTAGCCATATCGATCTTGTAAATAGCAAGTTTTAATTTCCTCTTGGTCTTAGTACACAATGTAACAACAGAATGTCAAGCTTTGCATAGGAAAATGATCAAAACTCTTTCGAATTGTTTTGAGGGAGATGCTGATAGTCTAATCTGAATCAATATTTTATGCCTGGAGATTGATTGAACGTGTTAATAATGGTAAAACTCAACTGTTTAACTCTAGATAACTTGAACAATTAAGCTATTTTAAGGCAAAGTGGTGTGTGATTAAGAGACAACGACAAAAATGTTTACACTTGGACAGCAACTGGACAGCACCCATACACTTCATGTTCACTTAAAAGCCAAAATGGACTGTATTTATGTGGGATAGTCCACATAATGGACGTTTTTGACAACTGTTTGTAAGGAGAACGGATTACATACTGTTTGAGAACTAGGATTGAGAGTTTGTTGCCTATTCTTAGTGCAAGGTAATCAATAGTGAATGTTATTAGCCGCGTTTCCACTATCGCGCCTAAAGCGAGCGAGCCAGGGCGAGCCAAGGCCAGTCGCGTTTCCACTATCACTTCCGGGGCGTAATCGGGCCAAAGCGGGGCTTCCTTTGGGGCCAGCGTCCGGCCTTTTTCGGCCCGCCGAATACCTTGGGCCAAAGAGGGCCAACTGGGGCTTCGGGGCGGGGTTACGTACGAAGGCGGAGTTTTCCTGTCAGGTAAAGAGGAGACAAGATGCTTTCTTCCCTTACATTTGTTTTGCTATCGCGCTAGCCTTGCAGCCAAAATCTGTGTTGGAAGTAAATGCCGCCGAACTCGAATGTCCTTATCCAGGGATCGCTGTCTGGCCTTACACCAACAGACCACAAACAGTAAAAAAGCAATCGCTTCGGTGTTCTCCATCTTCCAGCTCTCGTAGTGATGCCAGGTTGTGTTTGTGGTTATAATTTCAGTTTTTTGTTCCCGCTGAAGTGGGCGGGTTGTGTGACGGGTTGTGTGACGTTTGATTCGGGGGACGTTCTGGGGGCGGTGTTTACGTGACGCGCTGCGAGCAACTAGCCCGACAGTGGAAACGCGACATGATTTCGGCCTCATTTCTCAACCTCCCGGGCTATTGGCCTGGCCTGGCCCGATTAAAGCCCTGGCTCGCACTGGCCAGATAGTGGAAATGCGGCTAATGATAGGTATTTTTTTCTATGCTAAGCTTGGTAACCTTTGATTTTGGCTGTTCATACAGGAGTATACTGGGTAAAATAGGATAACTGGTAACCCCAATTAAACCAGGGCTTCTAAATTCTGACTGGGCTATAGCCACCCCTGTCCCTCATGTAGTGCCAAGAAGGGGAATCCATTGTCAAAAGGCACAATCTCTATACATTGACCTCTAACTATTGTCAACAGTTAAGATGTGCTTGCTGAATACATGTCTTGTTTTCTCTGATTGGCTGTAGAGCCCTGTCCATCACTTCTGCTGCAGAGGCACATGGCTGAACTCCTCTGTCAAGATAAAGACATGGCTGCCAGTTTCCTCAATAGCGTCTTAAACCAGCTCAACTGGGCCTTCTCTGAATTCATCGGCATGATACAGGAGGTAAGAAGCTTTCGAATCTTTCAATCTGTCAGCCAAATAGCCTCACCCCAAACTCAAAAAGACAATGTTGATGTGCTGATAAGTGTTTGGAGAGCAGCTAAGATCTCTTTAGCCAAACTGCACACTAATTCCAAATAATCTATATTCAGTTGGAGAGTTAATCAAACTCCGCTTGTTTAAAACTGTGGGGATCATTTTCTACGCTCTGCTGATTAGCCCCGCAATAGTGTAACTTCGCACTAACTCAATCAGAGTCTGTAAATTATTCATAATGACAATGTAATCTTGATTTTCCCTTGATATTTGAACTGAATTGCCACCGTCGTGTGTTTAAAATGAATCTTTGCATATTGCAGGTTACTTACTCATTAAAATATTCATTAGCCATTGATTGTGTCGATAAGAAGTGCCTCATAACTAGACCTATGGAAATATTTTGAGGCAAACACCAATGCAGAAATTGACTCCAATATACAGGGGTGTTTCTAATACACTTTGAGTGTTAGCTAGGGTATTGTTTAGCTCTGTTTTTGGATGCCGGGTTATTGCTATGTGCTTGCTAAATTGTTCAAAGTTGTCTTTGGTGGTTCCTATGCTGTTAAAGGGTCTCGTATTTAATGTTTCTAGGCAGTTGGTGGATGTTGCAGGGCATTTGTAAGGTATTCTGACTCAGCATTTGGATTCTGATTGGTGTTTTGATTTATAGCATTAGTAGGTAGTACTTTGGTTTTCTGGGTTGTTCTGAAGGTTTTGCTTTGTGGTTATCTGAGAGTTCTGGATAATGAGAGGCAAAAGGGATACAGGTGTCACAGTTAGGCCAGGTTCTCCCCTTCCTCAATCACCCCAATCACTTGATTACTATCAGTTCCGCACCTGCATGTCATTATCACTCATCACCCCAGCTCCATAAAATCCTCAGTCACTCCTCACTCAGTGTCCGACCTCATTGCTTCAACAAAGGACTTGACGCTTCTTACAGTCAGTGATTCATACTATTATGAAGTTTACTTACAGATACTTCTCCCTATTCCTTGTGATCTCCAGTGTCTCTTTTCTAGTATTTGATCCCTCATGGTCGCCATCTGTTCTCCGTGTTCAGCCCTCCCCTGCTGAAAAAAACAAGCTGGTTGACCAGGCTGGTTTTAGAGGGGTTTTGACCATTTCCAGCCTGGTCTTAGCTGGTCAGGCAGGAAAATGACCAGCTAACACCAGCTTGATCAGCCTAGCCAGGCTGGGAGCCCAGCCAAAACCAGCTATGTCCAGCTTAAACCAGGCTGGTCAAGTTGGTTTTAGCTGGATTTAGCTGGTCATTTCCAGCCTGACCAGCTAAGACCAGGCTGGAAATGGCTGGAAACCAGCCTGGAAATGGCCAAAACCTTTCTAAAACCAGCCTGGTCAACCAGCTAAAACCAGTCAACCAGCCTAGGCTGGTTTAAGCTGGATTTTTTTTAGCAGGGTCCTCATTTTCTGGTCCCCTGTCTGGTATTCGCCAAATCTCTGTGTTTGGCTATCTGTGTTCCTGCTTCCCCATTGTCACCTATATGATCATGACATCTCCATCCTGCAACAGTTTCCATGTGTCTTCATTCACTGCCATCCTTTATATAATAAAATGTCTATATACTCACTAGCCTGGTCCCAGTGTCCTTCTGTGGCAATAGAGCAGAATGTTAACGTTTTTTAATGCATTCAGCTGATCTCCACGTCTGGTGGGAGCTCGTTTAGCTTAGCTTAGCAAAAAACATTGAATTGGATTAGACTATAGCATCTGGCTCAAAAAAGTTTTGATAATGTTTTTATATTAAAAGCTTGACTCTTCTGTAGATACGTTGTGTACTAAGAGCGATGGGGAAAATGAAAAGTTGCGCCTGCCACAGCCATGGTACAGCAGTAAAGTCTATTGATCATTATGCAAAATAAGAGTACAGTTCCATATTGGCCGAGGAGATATCAACCTTTCATTTTCTGTTGGTCCTAGTACACAACGTAACTACAGAAGAGTCAAGCTTTAAATAGAAAAAATATCAACACGTTTTTTTAACTGAGCTAGATGCTAATAGTCGAATCAAATTCAATGATCTATGCTAAGCTAAGATAAAGGTGTTCCTGCCATATCTGGAGATCGACTGAATGAACTAAAACGTGGTAAAACTCAACACTCCATGTGACACCCTGACCCTAACCCTAACCCATGACCACCACAACAGCTGCTCAGGATACGGCCCGGTTATGGAGACCTTGGGATCATCTCCTCACAGGTCTTGGATCACATCAGTGGCGCTGCATAATCTCTAGGGGCCTCGGGATGAGTATCCCCAGGAGCAAATAGAGAATAAAGAGAGCACTGGGAAACAGACCAGAACTTTTTTGGTTCAGGAGTGGCTTGACTCCCGTATGTGATGGTTCTCCTCAGATGCCCTTGATTGACAATCCTCTCAAGGCTGTGGTCATACTTGCGCACCTTTACCAGCCACATTGTTTCCCTTCCTCTAAACCAGGGGTCACCAAACTTGTTCCTGGAGGGCCGGTGTCCTGCAGATTTTAGCTCCAACCCTAATCAAACACACCTGAATGAGCTAATCAAGGTCTTACTAGGTATACTTGAAACACCCAGGCAGGTGTGTTGAGGCAAGTTGAAGCTAAACCCTGCAGGGACACCGGCCCTCCAGGACCGAGATTGGTGACCCCTGCTCTAAACACTCTATTATTATAGTTAGATAATGGACTCTGAGAGCATCTAGTTTCTTTTGCAATAGTCTTTTGAGACTGTTCCCCCTTATGGAGGGTTCCATTGATGGTCTTCTGCACAATTGTCAAGTCAGCAGTTTCACCATGATTCTGAAGCCTACTAGGCCAGACTGAGACAATTTCAAAGCTTTGCATTAATTAGTGGACTAGATTGAGACACTGGGAGCCGACAATGTTGAACTTTGTCTAGGTATTCTTATTTACCGTCAATTCATTTGCTGCCACTGGTGTTTTCTTCAGGAAATGCAAATGCCATTTACCTCATGCTTCATTCAACTCGTTAACAACTTCATCCAGCTGCACGCTAATTTGATCATTTGAACGCCATGGAAACAATCTTTTCGGAAGAGTAGTGCATCAGCCCCTCCCGTGCTTGGGTCATTACAAAACGCAGGCTCTGGAGTCTCAGGGGAAGTTACAGGAGAAAGCCAAACCTCTCTGATCTATAATGGCGGTAAATTAAACCTCAGACGGGAAAGCTCTTTCTCACCGGGCTTTCTCCTCTACTCTTAAATCAATGTCTTTCAGGAGAGCTGAAGCACTGAAATTCTGCTCATTGCAGATTGGACTTTGATTCGCATGCTGCTTTGCCTGGAGGTTGGCTGGCTCTTAGGAGCGCCTTTCATCTGCGATGATCCTCGAATTAGGAGGCAGCGGTCTCCAGGGGGAGTTTGTGATGTGTTTACTGCCTCGGTTTCAGAGTGCGCTAAATTGGAATGAAGGGTGGATGCAGGAAAGGGGCAGATGAGAATGTGCAACATCAAAACAGCTTTTTTCTGCAGTAGTGCAACTCTCGTAGGCTTAAAGAGGCATTAATAGTGAAATAAAGGTGACGCTAATGAAAATATGATGCTGGGTTGTTTCTGTGGTATCCATTGAGTTGCTTGGTTGTTCTGAGTGATTGTTGGGACATCGCTATGCAGTTACTAGAGTGTTCTGGGAGGTTTTAGCCTGTATGATTTGCGTGGTGGTTACAGCAATGTTGTTGGGTGATGCTGGTGGTGTGTTCCGGAGGTTTCTACGAGGTTGATGGGTGTTTTTTTGAAGGTTATTTTTTTAATGGTTGTTGGTTGGTTTTCAGAAGGTTGCTAGGAGGTTGATTGATGGTTTTTGTAGGTTTGTAGGATGGTTTTTGAGGCGTGGCTTGGTGGTTTTTGGGGGTTGTTTAGTTTTTGGAAGGTTGCTGGGAGGTTGTTGGTTGGTTTTCAGAAGGTTTCTTGGAGGTTGGTTGGTGTTTTTTTTGAGGGGTTGTTAAGTTTTTGGAAGGTTGCTGGGAGGTTAATGGTTGGTTTTTAGAAGGTTGCTGAGAGGTTGGATGTTTCTAGGCAGGTTTTTTAGATTTTAGAAGGTTGCTGGGAGGTTGTTGGTTAGCTTTTAGAAGGTTGCTGTGAGGTTGTTTGGTGGTTGTTGGTGGGTGGCTTAGTTTTTTGACAATTGTCGGTGGTTGTTGGTTTGTTTTTAGAAGATTGTTGGGAAGTTGGTGGTTTTTGGGAGGCTGTTTAGATTTTGGAAGGTTGCTGGCAGGTTTTATCAATGTTATTGGGTGATGCTGGTGGTGGTTTTGTGAGAATTCTAAGAGGTTGGTGGGTTTTGTTTGAGGTTATTTTTTGGAAAGTTGTAGGTTGGTTTTTTGAAGATCGCTGTGAGGTTGTTTGGTGATTTTTGTGAGGTGGGTTAGTTTTTGGATGGTTACTGTGAGGTTGTTGGCTGGTTTTTAGAAGATTGTTGTGTCGTTGGTTGGTGGATTTTGGGAGGTTGTTTTGATTTCGGAAAGTTGCTGAGAGGTTTTATCAATGTTGTTGGGTGATGCTTGTGGTGTTTTGGGAGGTTTCTAAGAGGTTGGTGGTGTTTTTTAGGTTAGTTTTGGAGGGTTGTTGGTTGGTTTTTAGAAGGTTGCTGGCAGGTTGGGTGGTGGATTTTGACAGGCTGTTTACTTTTTGAAAGGTTGCTGGGAGGTTGGTTGGTGGTTTCTGGGAGTTTGTTTAGATTTTGGAAGGTTGCTCTGAGGTTGTTGGTTAGTTTTTAGACGATTGCTCGGACGTTGTTTGGTGATTTTTAAGGGGTGGGTTAGTTATTCAACGGTTGCTTAGAGGTTGTTTGGTTGGTTTTTTGGAGGTTGTTTAGATTTTGGAAGGGTGCTGGGAGGTTATATTAAAATTTTTATAGGGTTGCTGTGAGATTGTTGCATGTTTTTTTTGCTAGGTTTTTTGAAGGTTGATATGAAATTGGTGTGTTAAAAGAAGTTTACTGGGTGTTTTTTGGAAGGTTTCAAGTAGTTTGATGGTTTTTGGAAGGTTTCTTAGAGGTTGTTGGGTTGTTGTTGTGTTGTTGTTGGTTATGTAAAGAAAAACTAGCAGGTTCTTCGATATGTTAAATTCAATATTACAACAAATAAATAATCACAACAAAGAATTGGTTTAAAAAGTAGTACATTATACTGTATGATAACATTATAAAAATACATTATAATATATAATTAAATTAATGGAAAAATGCCGTAAATATTTTCTGAACATTAAATTTATGCATATGAGGATGAAAGCAGTATAGTGTTTCTAGAACAAGAAATTAAAATTAAGGATGGGGGTCTCTTTCAGGAGAATAAAAATATTTTACGGTCTGTGTCATGAAAGTTACCATTGGCCTAGGCCTTTAAAGCCTACAGGCTTTTCCTCAGCATATGGCTGTTATGTATGTTTTTTTAGGGGTTGTTGGACGGATGATTGCCTAATTCATAAGAGCACACAGTCTTATCCTCAGTGTATTGTTGTTCATTCAAATGGTTGCTCAAAGGTTGTTGGGTGGTTTTTTTGAGGTTAATGTGTGGTTGTCAAAGTCACAACAGCCTTATGGTTAATGTAGTGTAAACTTAATAAGTTGAATGTCTTTGTGTATTATTTACGGAATTCTGACATTTGTCAACAAGACATACAGTACTTTCTCAGCAGCCTCATGCTTTTCTTCTCTGACCTTCTATGCCTTTCTATGTTTCTATGTTTTCATTTATTTCCCATCAGATCCAACAGGCAGCCGAGCGTCCAGAGAGGAATTTCGTGGACACCCGGCAGCTAAAGGTGTGCTCGACCTGTTTTGACCTCTCTGTCAGTCTGCTGCGGGTCCTGGAAATGACCATCACACTAGTGCCGGAAATATTCCTGGACTGGACCCGCCCCTCCGCCGAGCTGCTGCTGCGCCGATTGGCTCAGGTGAGCATGATTGACAGCTGGAAGGTGTACTAAATGTGCAGTTCTGAAGGCAATACTTTCAGAAAGTTCACCATTAACACCATTAAGATTACTTTTATAAAGCAGTTTCATGCAGAAACTCTTGAGTTAATGATCCTGTTTGAGGCAATTGCAGTTAAACTTGAGATTTCTGTTTATTTTCTCGATGTCTTGCAGTGCACAGCTCTCCGAATGTAAATTATTAACAACACTAAGAAAGCTTATAGGCCTCAATCGAATGTTCTGCTTCAAAGAGGTCATATTATTATATAAAAAAGGAGAAAAAAAACATCTAAACAGTAAGTTTGGCTATCTAAGTAGACTAGCCTGTAAACAAATATGTCAGAAATATCCTTTCCAACCCAGTGCTATGGTTTTATTTACATTATGTATTAGTATTTATAAGTTTTGTGCGCATGATAAATCATTTATTAAGATAGGTTCAGGTTTAGACAGACATTTTTTTTCGATAGACAGTAGTGTTGTCAAAAGTATCGAGATTGGTACTAATCGGTACCGAAATTTAAAATCCATTCATTTCCCGCTAACGTTTGAGTGCTGTTGAGCACGTTCTTAAACACTGATGATTGGCCATCGTGTTCATGTGCTCAACGAAATGACTGTGATTGGCCGTGAAGGTTATGTTAGCGGTAAATGCATGTTTTTTCCGTTACCGATTAATACCAAACTTGATACTTTTGACAACCCTAATGGACAGTATTTTACAGTATTAAATCTGTACTTTAAAAGTCTAGTTTATAAAATGTGCGTAGAAAGAAACATTCCTGAAAGTGAAAGTACAACAGGATACATTTATAATTTATTCATGATTATGGCTCATATGATGGTTTAAAATGGTTCAATTAGGTCAATATTTAAGTTAAATATGTTTACTTAAGACTTTGCTCACACATTCTCCCGTCAAGTTTGTTTTTTTTTATAGATCACAGCCTTTTGTGGGAGCTGGGAAACAGATAATATGGAAGTCACTGGTTTCTAAACGTTTGTTTTTTCCAAAATATCTTTGTTTGGTCCCAATTCATACCTGGGGTCTCGTTTATACCCGTGACGTACATGTTTCCACCTCCCGTTTTGTGTGTACGCCACGGTTATAAACGAGACCCCAGGTATGAACTGGGACCAAAAGGCATCTGAAAGAGAGTTCACATAAAAATGAAAATTCTGTCATCATTTACTGATCTTTCACTTGTTGAACACAAAAGAAGATAGTTTGGAAAAAACAAAACAAACAAACAAACAAACAACAATAAAAAAAACGCTTTAAAACTATTGACTTCCATAGTATCTGTTTTTTTATTATTATATATATATATTTATATATATATATATATATATATATATATATATATATATATATATATATATAAAATATTATATAAAATATATATATTATAGCCAAAAAAAATAAATAAAAAATTGGTAAAGGATGAGTAAATAGTGAGAGTATCTCTTTAACAGCAGATTTAAACAAGGCCTAGTTGTGTCTCTATTAGAGTGGGAAGGCTCTGTCCGTGGTCCTGGATCTTGTGTTTTTCTGTGCTGCTGCTCTCCATGGTGCTGAACAATACTTTGTTGTTTTATAGTGGACTACATTTTTTCTGACCACTACAAATGCTTCTTGCTTGCAAATAATGAAATCCCCCAAATAAGAGTTGAACATTTAAAGTTTTATAACATGTGAAACGTCAAACTTGTCTTTTTTATATGAATCTTTGCTTTGCTTTCTGTGACTTTTAAAAACAATCTCATTCTCTTTCGTTCCAATGATTTCATTCTAATTTTGCACAATTTACTGCCATCTCGAGTAAGAAAGAATTCAATTCAATTCAATTCCCCTTTATTTGTATAGCGCTTATACAATGTAGATTGTGTCAAAGCAGCTTCACATAAAAGGTCACAGTAAATAGGAACAGTGTAGTTCAGTTTGTAGTGTTTAAGTTCAGTTCAGTTTAGCTCAGTTCAGTGTGCTTTAATAATCACTACTGAGAGTCCAAACACTGAAGAGCAAATCCAACGATGCGCAGCTCTACAGATCCTGAACCATGCAAGCCAGAGGCGACAGTGGAGAGGGAAAAAAAACTTCACTAAAGGCGGAAGTGAAGAAAAAAAACCTTGAGAGAAACCAGGCTCAGTTAGGCACGACCAAAAAATGGTTAGGTTAGTTAGTAGTTCACAAGTTTGTATGTTAGTAGTTTGATTAGTTGGTTAGTAATCTGCAGTTTTGGCAACCATTGTTTCATAACACTTTTTTTCTTCTTAAATTGTATTTATTTTCAGATTTTTAGTAAGTCTGGCATTTGACAATCCTTTTTAATACCGTTTCTTGTTTCCTTTTCATTATTTTGTAACATTTTTCTTTAATGGTTGATTTTACGTTTGTTCAACCTTGATGCAACACTAAATTATTATATCAAAAACAACCCAAGAATGATGTTCAATTTACAGAAATTGATTGATCTATCCACAGCGGAATGAACCACTTTATTTATTTATTTATTTATGTATTTATTTATTTATTTATTTATTTATTTATTTATTTATTTATTTATTTATTTATTCTGTTCAGCTTTTATTTCTTTATCATTAATTCATTCATTTTCCTTTGGCTTAGTCCCTTATGAAGTGGTCAGGGGCTTTTTTAAATGTAATTTAATTTAATTTAATTTAATTTTAATTTTTTTTTTAATTTTTAATTTTATTTAATTTAATTTTATTTATTTTTATTTTTTTTTTATTTTTTATTTTTATTTATCAGTAATTTATTTATTTATCTTCAGCTTAGTCCCTTATAAAGTTGTCAGGGGTTCAGGGGTCAGGAGTATCGGTCATCACAGCAGAATGAACCACTTTATTTATTTATTTATTTATTTATTTATTTACTTATTTACTTATGCATTCTGTTTAGATTTTATTTATTTGTTCATTTTATTTTATTATCGTTCATTCATTTTCCTTCAGCTTAGTCCCTTATTTATCATGAGTCGCCTCAGCGGAATGAACCGATTTGTTCATTTATTTGTTTGTTTTTCAGTTTATTTATTGATTCATTCATTTATTTTTTTCTGTTTAGCTTTATCTTAACTAATTATTAAGTTCTTTATAAGACATATTTCAATTCATATTCAAAAATTCATTTGACCTTGGACCATAAGAGCAGTCACGTTGCATGGATTTATATTTTTGGCAGTAGCTAAGAATACATAGCATGGGTCGGCGCCAGTGGTGTAGTGGTTAGTGCGTCAACACATGCACTCTGGTGCTCTTGGCGACCCCAGTTGGATTCCGCCTTGCTGTCCTATGCCGATCATTCCCCTCTCTCTGCTCCCCATGCTATACTCTCTACTGTCCTATCAAATAAAGGTGAAACCCCCCCCCCCAAAAAAAAAATTATATATATATATAAAATTACATAGCATGGATCAATATTGTTGCAAAAATCATTAGAGTATTAAGTAAAGATCTCGTGAAGATACTTTATAATCTTTAATCTCTGTGGTGTCCTTGGAAAATGTGAAATGAAATTGCCCTATGCAGCGCTGCAGGAAATTGCTTTTCATAAAGTAAATGATTGAAATCTGAAAAGAATAACACACACACACGCACGCACGCACACACACACACACACACACACACACTGGGTTAAAAGTTATGTCAGCACTCAAGTGGTTTAGAGGTCTTCAAGTCTTAACATACTGAATGTAACATTGTTTAAAAAGTAAGTTAGATCAGTTTGTTTGTTACAGCTCTTTATCTGGTATATATAAACTTCAGTACGTAGTTTTCAACATCTATGTTGGTCTGAATCTTTTTCTGATCATGTTTTCAGTGGCACAAGCTGTATTTGTCATTCAAATGTCTCATTATTAAAAGTGTCTGGACTCCCTCAACTAATTTTAATATTTAATGACATTTTGATGATAAATTCAGCTTGTACCGCTGTAGTTTAGATCATTGACGATTTTAATGACATTCGAAAATTCCTGACATAATTATAATCGTCTCATGACAATCATGTTTATGACAGATTTATGACAAGATTTAAGTCAAGTCATCGTGACAAAGACAAAAGCAGGTTGTGATGTATTTGTTTATGTCAGGTTGTCATAAACAATGTCACATTGAAAATAATAACTGAGCGAATGACACTTAACCACAGTTGTCATAAGCATGCATAAATGTTGATTATAAAGGTTTAATGTCAGTGTTATAGAATTCATGGTGTATTTATAATGGCTTTATTGCAATCGTGTTTATGTCTTGGTAATGTCATGTCATCATGACAAAGACAAGAACGGATTGGGATGTATTTGCCTATGTCAAGTTGTCACAACAAACAATCATCTTTGCATTGAAATGCCTTAACTGAGCGAATGAGACTTAATGACGTGATTATTAAGGCTTAATGACAGTCTTTTGAACACATCTTCAAGTAAAGTGTTACCGTGTGTTGTAGTGTTATAATTGTTTTGCACTTTTACTGTTTGGATCTTTGAAATGTAAAGCGATTGAGAATTACGTTTTAAAGGCTTAAAGATTAAATGTGCACTCATTAAATTTACAGAAACCCTGCTTTACACTTCCCTAGTGCTTGTGTTATGCACACAGTTCTAGTTTTTGACAACATTTGTGTGTGTTTTGGCTCCCTTTAGCTCCTGAACCAGGTGTTAAATCGAGTTACGGCAGAAAGAAACCTCTTTGACAGGGTGGTCAACTTGCGCCTTCCAGGTAATTCTCACCAATTTCCTCCGAATGTAAAAACAAACACATTAATGCAAATAAGAGCGTAGAACATTCACCGCATGTTTAACTACACACTTAAAACCCAGTTATATCTGAATTGAAGCCTCTCCGGTGTTGGGTTTGTCCTTCATCGTGTCTCCTGAGAGCCGAGTTATGGCTTATTGTCACCTCACTGATGACTTTTCACACTTTCCTTTCATAGCATTTTGTCCCAGAGTAAATAAGAGGTCATTTGATATGCATTCTGAGACGTTCCCGAACCTCTGAAGTGATCCCTGAAGTTTAGAAAGTCATTCTGAGAGTAAATCGGTTAAGAAATTACAAGGTTGAGTTGGTGTGAAAACATAATCCAATGCAGGAGGACACTGAAAACATCAGCAGGCCAGGTTTTATGTTATTGTAGGGTCTTGAAGCAACGATTTAAAGTCTATTGAGAAGGTTGATAGATGTGATATATTGACCCGGTTCGCTGTGGTCTCAGATTCAGTGACTTGTTTTACTGCTAAAGTGCCGTGTAGTGGATTTAAGTGGGTCTTGTGTCATTGAATTGTCCAGTCATAGTTTTGTTCTGATACATTTTGGGGATTGTTGTTTTAGGGGGTGTTTATGTCCGTCAGTGAAAATAAGAAAGAGTTCATTATGAAAGCATTAAGGTGTCCTTGGAAAATGTGAAAAGGAATTGCTCTCCAGCATAAAGAAATTACTGAAATCTGAAATAACTTTGGCTTTTTTTTCTTAGAAACCCATTTACTTTTACAAATTATTTCTTTAAAAAAGCATTTCCAGCAGGCACAGAACATCAACATGACGTCAGATTGACGTTATACCCCAACGTTTTGCGGACGTTGCATTTTGTTTTAAATGAGAATTGGGTTGACGTCAGGACTCAACGTTAGGCTGACTCCAATGTCCAATGTATAACCTAAAATCAACCAAAAATCAACGTCTAATGATGTTACAGCTTGACGTCGTGTGGACGTTACCACTATGACGTCTATCAGATGTATTTTGGTTGTCATACCTGATGAATAAATGTCAGTATCTGACGTCAATATTATGTTGGTTTTAGATGTTGGCTCGACGTTGGATTTTGGTCACTTTCCAACACAACCTAAAATCAACCAAATATCAACGTCATTTGACCTCATTATTGGACATCTAAATAACGTTGTGCTTAGATGCATCACGACCTAAATCTAACCTAATATTAACGTCTTATGATGCTGCGTGCCTGCTGGGATAATTTTACAGAATTATTTTATTCTTTAGCTGTATATATTAATGTTTATGTTTAAACACAAAGGATATTGCAGAGTATAATCTTTTCGAAGGTCATTTTATATTGAGGAATCAGAAGGATTTTTTTTTTGTTTATTTATTTTTGACTCATTTTTAACTATTGCAACTGTTTTATTCACTTATTGTTGTTGTTATAATTGTAATATTTCATATTTCTTTGATTTAAAGAGTTTACACTTATCTAGTGGTTGTTATATTTATAAAGAAGGATTTATTTGTTTGTTTGTTTGTTTGTTTATGTTTGTCACCATGTTTAACTATTAGGACGGTTTTATTCACATCTTTTGGATTACAGATATTTTTATATTATTGTTGTTGTTTTTGTTGTTGTTTTCCTTCTTATTTTAATTGTAATTCTTTAATTTAAAGATTTACGTTTACTAGATACGTTTATCTAGTTGTTTTATATACAGAGGGAACCGAATGATTTATTTATTGGTTTATTTATTTTTAACTTCTTAAAAAGCTATTTAGATTGTTTCATTCACTTCTTGTACATTACAGTTATTTTTGTTAACATTATTATTATCATTATAATTATTAATAATAATTCAGCTTTGTAATTTTTTTCTTTAAAAAGTTTTTTTTTTAGTTTAAGTTAAGTAAGTTTAGTTTAGTTTAGTTAAAGTTTATATTTATCTTCAAGTTAATTTAGTTAAATTAAATGTATTTTATTTTATTTTAATTTGATTTAATTTTCACTTTATTTTGTTTTATTTTATTTAACTTTATTGGTATTTAATTTAATTTAATTTATTTTATTCAACTTTATTTAAATTTAATCTAATTTTATTTAATAAAATTTTTATTTTATCTTATTAATTTAATTTAATTTAATCAACTTTATTTAACTTTATTTTAATTTAATCAATTTTTAATTTAATTTAATTTAATTTAATCAACTTTAATTAAGTTTATTTTAATTTAATCTAATTTTATTTTAATGTTATTTTATTTTATTTAACTTTAATTTAATTTAATTTAATTTAATGTTATTTTATTTTA
The DNA here is from genome assembly GCF_903798145.1 of Danio aesculapii. Lineage (NCBI taxonomy): Eukaryota > Metazoa > Chordata > Actinopteri > Cypriniformes > Danionidae > Danio > Danio aesculapii. The sequence goes on from NC_079456.1 coordinate 37,151,913, forward strand.
TTTTATTTTATTTTATTTTATTTTATTTTATTTTATTTTATTTTATTTTATTTTATTTTATTAATGAACAGAACAGATCAAATTGGCCAATCACAATTCATCCCAATGTTTACTATATCACCATTAAAATGACCACTCAGCATCCAGGACTATGTCTGTCTAACTGAAAAAGACTCTGAATCACAAGTAAGACCAATCTGTAAATTTGCTTCTGTTTGTCTACACGACTAGGCCTGGAGAGTGTCGATCATTATCCCATCCTGGTGGCGGTTACAGGGATATTAGTGCGCATTTTGGTGGACTCCAACAAACAAGGGTGAGTTTTCTGGCTTTTCATGTTCTTTCCCCATGTGTAAGTGTAATTATGGATGTAGATTACGAAAAGCATTCAATCATGCCGCTCAGATTCACCCAAAACCAAGCATCAGTGTTATGTATTTGGCATTTAGACTCTTGTTTTCTGGTTCACAAGATGTGTTCTTCTCAAAAGAGCACATTTGTTTTGAGGAAACGGGCACACGGCAGAGGTCTGTGTGTTGGCATGGCAAATCGACATTTAATTGTGTGCTCTGTCGCCTGAGGAAAGTCTGACACCCAGTTGTGCGTCTGTGGGTCACAGCGGCAGCATTCGGGACACAACCTGTCCTGTGGGAAGGTGAAAACTAATAAACGTCTCCCGCTGAAGCCGTTGGCACTTCTGACAGCGGCGAGAAAAGAAAACGGGGTCTCCCATTCATCACAGGCTTAAAGTGATCCTGAAATGTTGTGTCTACTCTAGGCTGGAGCTTTGGGATACTTCTTGTCTTTCTGTTGTTTTGTTTTTAGCGAAACTGTGCTACGGCTAGTGGCTATAATTACAGCGAGAGTTGGATTGTGTCAAGAGTTTCGGGTCAGAGAGATTTATTATTATATTTTGAAACTTTCATGCAGTAAGGATGGATTCATTTGATCTAAAGTCACAGTAAAAGCTTTTGTAGTGTTGCATAAGAGTTCGGTTTTAGATTGGTGGTGCTAACTCTATACTAGCTTGAGAAAGTCTTGAGGTTGTTGAATGTTTGAGGTAAATTTTAGGATGAAAATTAAAGAAAAAGAATGAAGATTTTAACGTTTATCATATCAAATACATTGCTAGCACGATTTAACCCAAATTCTAGCATTAATTGAGAAGTTTCTAGTTTGTTTCTAACATATTTTCGTACATGGTAATATTTTTAGCATGTTGCTAACAAGTTTTAGCTAATAGTTGACCTTTTAGCTTGTTGCTGTCATGTTTTAACTCCACGTTAGTATGGATTAGCATGATGTTAGCAGTTTAGCATATGGCTGATGTGTATTTGCTATTGCTATCATGCTTTTGTTTAACATTCTACTTTGTTGTTGGCTTGAATTGGCAAACTGTTACGACTTTATAGTTTTGCTCTAGAGGCAACATTTAAAGGTGGTTAAAATTTGTGGTGAGTTGGTGGCAAAATTTCAACAACAACAACCAAAATACTGCCAAAAATAGGTGAATTTATTTACAATAGTGAAAAAGTCAAACAGATAGAAAAAAGTATTATTTACAAGATCACCCAAAGAGAATAAATCAACGTAGATTATGGTTGGGGAAACGAGAATTAAGTGGCGCCAAATAAATGAAAGCAATATAACAAAACGCCCAAATCTAGCTAATATAACCCTCTAAACTATCTAATAGAAAATAAACAAACAGAACATCTTCAGCGTTTTCACGCTATATCTAATCCTACTCTTCTAACCAAAAATATGGAGAAAACTTACAGCGGGTGGCGCTCACTTCAAAACTAGTGTGTTTAGACAGTGGAGTTATCTACGTGATGTGAGATGTATGTAACGTGACCTATAAACTCCTCGAATCCCAGAGCAAGGTTGACGCCAGAGATCAGGGGATTTCCACAAGCACACATACAAGACGGTCATAACGATGAACACAAGAACAAGACCAAAATCAAAACTCTAAACTAACATCAATATCACATCACATAACAAGCCAAAACACACACAAAAGCAAGCAAACATTAGGCAAGCAAGACAGAGCAAAAGCAGAACGAGCTTCCCCGCTCGCGTCCCTTTAAACTGTGAGCTCCTATCCTGATTGGTAGCTATGTTTATGACATCACAGGGTGGAATAGAGATTGACATCTTCACGGACGAATAGGAAACTGGAATGGGCGTACCTGAGAATTGACAGAGAGAGAGGGAGGGAGCGAGCGAGCGAGCACACACAAGCAAAACATACAGGCATATACATTTGACTGTAACACAAACGTAACATTTGTTAGACAAACCAACGACATGTTTTGTTGTTTTAAAACATTTAACTCGTTAGCATGTTTTACTATGTTTAGCTTGTGTGTTGTTGGCAGCAATTTAACATCGTACTAACATGTTTTTATAACTAATATTGAATCTAAATATTTACATTATATATATATATGATCAATAAAATATTCAGATTTACTTTAATATTTCTTTTAATTAATTATTCTACATGTACTGTACTTTGTTTAGTTTTGGTTTTTACTCATTTTCCTTGTCTTTGGTTTTGCGTTAGTTGTGTTTTTGTTTGTATTTTTCTCTGCTTTGCTTTTGTTTTGTGTTTTTCTTCTAATTTGTGGTTCCTGTACAAAGCATACCAGCCTTATATATATATATATACAACAGTTCTCTCTGGTTCTCAAATCTGATTGGCTGATAGTCGTGATATATTAAGGTAATATGAAAATATTAAGGTAATATGACAAATATTGCAGCTTTTGGACAACATATTGTACTCTTGAGGCTTTTTTTAGGCGAGAATGTTGTTTAGATTGCAACTATGCAGTTTATTTATAAGGATAGTGCCTATTTTAAATCTGTATAATTCCGGAGATTCAGTGCACTCGTGGCCATCAGCCTGTCATACTGAACAGAGCAAAGATGGTTGACCGTCCGTCACAAGATGGCGACAGAGCCTGCATAAGAGTCCTTAGAGGACAAAAACTCAGCATAAATTTCAATCTACAGCTGAACAAATTTAATTATAAATCAGATAAGTGACATTCTAAGTCTAAGACCTCTCTCTTTTGTTTGTTGTAGTGCTGTACTTATACCATAGTAATCTGCTAGTGTTTGCTTTGCTCTGGGCTTTTTGGGGTTAATTATTGTGATCTTCCGATTGCAACAGTGAAATACTGGGAAATCTCTGTAGACTGATGGCATTTCATGCTGTTCAGCCTTATAATCTTAAAATGTGAGTAAAATCAGCTGTATTATCATCACTTTAGACATTACACTAGAGAATCATTCAAATACTAGCTCTAAAGTGACTTAGCAAAGGTTTCTGCTGTTCTGAGATCAGCTGCGGATGTGATTGAATGGTGGAAGAAAGTAGTTCCTCTTACAAAATGTTTCTTGAGACTCTCCATGTTTGATTTTCTATTTTATATACATGATTATGCGTTGAACTGATGTATAAATGCATTATTACACTTGTAGCAGTGCGATTTGGCTGTATATTGTCTCTGGTGGGGTACTAAGGCACTCGACCTGCACCCTCGAGCTAACGCATGCCTCCCACCAGTGCCGATATACAGCCATATCACACCGCTACTCGTGTGATATTGCTCATATATATAATGTACGGGTCAAAATTAGATATTTTTCTTTTTTTTTTTGCCAAAATCATTAGAATTTTGTCTTTTTTTGTAAATTTGTGAATTGTTAAGAGCTTAGTTTAGTCAGCTTTAAAGGTGATTTTCTCAATATCTAGATAAGACAATATCTTTTTTTGTTGCACACTCTGATTCCAGTTTTCAATTAGCTGTATCCCAGTCGAGTAGTGTTTCATCCTATTAATCATTGAAAAGTTGATGCTTGTATCTCAATTTCCAAAAATGGCTCCAGTTTTGACTGGATGTCCACATTTTATCAGAAAGAACAGAGCACACACTTTCAACATGCAGCTTTGATATCTGTGTTTGGGTCATGAAATAATACATTATTCTAGATATCGTGGAGCAAGCATCATGACTGCCTTAAATCATGTTTCTGATGATATTCCTGCCTTCAGTCTGATCAAGCTGTCTGTAGAAATCAGCTCTGGATGGGCTTTTTTATTGGCTTTGTGTTCTCCAAACATGAGCAGCGAGTTCTCCCTGAATATGCTTCAAACTTCCAGCACACAAATGAGTTTGGAAACTGGATCTCTGGATGAATAATGAACCATTCGGATTCCCAGAAAACTCAAAGTCACGGACGACTTGATGTCTCAGTGTGAGCGCTGAGCAGATGTTTAACATTTCACAGGCTGGAGATGCTGAAACATTTGTTTTAGCAGTATAAATCACAAACATATTCAATTTAAACCAATATCTAGCGTCAATTGAGAAGTTACTAGTATGTTTCTATATATACAGTATGTATATATATATATATATATATATATATATATATATATATATATATATATATATATATATATATATATATATATACAGTATACTTATGTGTATATATATATATATACAGTATACTTGTGTGTGTATATATATATATATATATATATATATATATATATATATATATATATATATATATACTTATGTGTATATATGTACAGTATACTTGTGTGTGTATATATATACAGTATACTTATGTGTATATATATATATACAGTATACTTGTGTGTGTATATATATACAGTATACTTATGTGTATATATATATATATATAGTATACTTGTGTGTGTGTGTATATATACAGTATACTTGTGTGTATATATATACAGTATACTTATGTGTATATATGTACAGTATACTTGTGTGTGTATATATATACAGTATACTTATGTGTATATATGTACAGTATACTTGTGTGTGTGTATATATATATATACAGATATATATACAGTATACTTATGTGTATATATATATATATATATATATATATATATATATATATATACAGTATACTTATGTGTATATATATATATACAGTATACTTGTGTGTATATATATATATATATATATATATACTTATGTGTATATATGTACAGTATACTTGTGTGTGTATATATATACAGTATACTTATGTGTATATATGTACAGTATACTTGTGTGTATATATATATACAGTATACTTATGTGTATATATGTACAGTATACTTGTGTGTGTATATATATACAGTATACTTATGTGTATATATGTACAGTATACTTGTGTGTGTATATATATACAGTATACTTATGTGTATATATGTACAGTATACTTGTGTGTGTGTATATATATATACAGATATATATACAGTATACTTATGTGTATATATATATATATATATATATATATATATATATATATATATACAGTATACTTGTGTGTGTGTGTATATATATATATACAGTATACTTGTGTGTATATATATACAGTATACTTATGTGTATATATGTACAGTATACTTGTGTGTGTATATATATATACAGTATACTTATGTGTATATATGTACAGTATACTTGTGTGTGTGTATATATATACAGTATACTTATGTGTATATATATACAGTATACTTGTGTGTGTGTGTATATATATACAGTATACTTATGTGTATATATATAGATACAGTATACTTGTGTGTGTGTATATATATATATATATATATACAGATATATATACAGTATACGTATGTGTATATATATATACAGTATACTTGTGTGTGTATATATATACAGTATACTTATGTGTATATGTATATACAGTATACTTGTGTGTGTATATATATACAGTATACTTATGTGTATATATGTACAGTATACTTGTGTGTATATATATACAGTATACTTATGTGTATATATGTACAGTATACTTGTGTGTGTATATATATACAGTATACTTATGTGTATATATGTACAGTATACTTGTGTGTGTATATATATACAGTATACTTATGTGTATATATGTACAGTATACTTGTGTGTGTGTATATATATATACAGATATATATACAGTATACTTATGTGTATATATATATATATATATATATATATATATATATATATATATATATATATATATATATATATATATACAGTATACTTGTGTGTGTGTGTATATATATATATACAGTATACTTGTGTGTATATATATACAGTATACTTATGTGTATATATGTACAGTATACTTGTGTGTGTATATATATATACAGTATACTTATGTGTATATATGTACAGTATACTTGTGTGTGTGTATATATATACAGTATACTTATGTGTATATATATACAGTATACTTGTGTGTGTGTGTATATATATACAGTATACTTATGTGTATATATATATAGATACAGTATACTTGTGTGTGTGTATATATATATATATATATACAGATATATATACAGTATACTTATGTGTATATATATATACAGTATACTTGTGTGTGTATATATATACAGTATACTTATGTGTATATGTATATACAGTATACTTGTGTGTGTATATATATACAGTATACTTATGTGTATATGTATATACAGTATACTTGTGTGTGTATATATATACAGTATACTTATGTGTATATATGTACAGTATACTTGTGTGTGTATATATATACAGTATACTTGTGTGTGTGTATATATATATACAGATATATATACAGTATACTTATGTGTATATATATATATATACAGTATACTTGTGTGTGTATATATATACAGTATACTTATGTGTATATGTATATACAGTATACTTGTGTGTGTATATATATACAGTATACTTATGTGTATATATGTACAGTATACTTGTGTGTGTATATATATACAGTATACTTGTGTGTGTGTATATATATATATATATATACAGTGTACTTATGTATATATTTTGTCTGTTAAGCATTTATACGTGCTACATTATGTTTCAGACTTGATATCTCGGTGTGAGCGTTGAGCAGATGTTTAATATTTCACAGGCTCGAGATGGAAGGGTGATCCAGAAACATTTGCTTTGTGTGAGTGAATCTCATATTAATCAGAAATCACAGCATTTGTTATGATTTCCGGTGATAAAGTCATATCCAGTAAAGTCTTCAGTGTTTGTTTTCTAGCAGATTATCAGACCACCGATTCCTTATGTGTAAATATCATTATTATTGTCAGTTTAAGGGGTTGACTGTTGTTGTTTACTATACTTTATGCATCCCTAGTTTTGTAGTGCGGGGTGTAATGAGATTAGACAATAACAGTTATATTGTGGTTTATTTGTCCAGTAGGATTGAGTGCTTATTAGGCTTATTATAGGGCTTATTAAAGAGTCAGTTTCTTGAGTTGCTCATAACGCTTATAAGCAATGCAGTACACTGTGCAATATAGTGTAAATATTATATTTTTATTAACAAGAGGACCTGTTCAGCATCAAAAGTAAATGTTTTAAAAAAACAGGAATCCATTTAACCCTTTCCAAAGAGAAATCTCTTATTTTCTTATCAATTATGGTCATTGATTCCTTGCAAGAAATATTCTGAGGGCCATCAAATTTAGTGAAAATCATCAAAAGGCTGGCGACTTTTAAAACAATGCTGGCAGGGAAAGAGTTACTGTTTAGTTGCACTTGTGTTTTTGTGTTAGTTTTTACTCTTTGTTTTATTTAGCCTATTTAGCGTTTTATTGAACCTTTTCTCATTCATTTCTGTTTGTTTGTATTTGCTTTGCTTTATTTGTCTTGTTTTATTTATTTATTTATCGTTGTTTTTCTCACTTGTTTACTGGGTTTTTCTGTTTGCTGTTTTGTTTTTTCTTTAGGTTTTGTTTTTTGTTTTGCTTTGATTCTGTTTTGTTTGATATTTGCTATTGTCGTTGTCTTATTTATTTTTCATTTTGTTGTTTGCTTTGATTCAGCTTTTATTCATTTATTTATTTCTCCTGTTTGTTTTGCTTCTAGTTTTTCAGTTTTTGTTGTATTTTGTTTTGCTTTTGTCTTGTTTTGTTTTGCATTGTTAGGTTTTTCTTATTACTGTTTTTTTTATAGCTTTTTTCTCATTCATTTCTGTTTCTTTTTTGTTTATTTGTAGTTGCTTTAGCTTGTTTGTCTTGCTTTTTTATTTCTTTCTTTATTGTTTTTTTCTTACTTGTTTACTAGGTTTGTCTGTTTGCTGTTTTTTTTGCCTTTTCTCATTCATTTCTGTTTTTTCTGTTTATTTGTATTTGCTTTTCTTTATTTGTCTTACTTTATTTATTTATTTATTTATCGTTGTTTTTCTTACTTGTTGACTAGGTTTTTCTGTTTGCTGTTTTTTTTTCTCAATCATTTCTGTTTCTTTTTTGTTTATTTGTATTTGCTTTGCTTTATTTTTCTTGTTTTATTTCTTTCTTTATAGTTTTTTTCTCACTTGTTGATTGGTTTTTCTGTTTGCTGTTTTTGTTTTTTCTTTAGGTTTGTTTTTTGTTTTGCTTTGATTCTGTTTTGTTTGATATTTGCTGTTGTTGTTGTCTTATTTATTTTACATTTTGTTGTTTGCTTCTGAATTTATTCATTTTTATTCATTTATTTATTTCTCCTGTTTGTTTTGCTTCTAGTTTTTCAGTTTTTGCTGTATTTTGATTTGCTTTTGTCTCGTTTTTATTTCGCATTGTTAGGTTTTTCTCTCTGCTGTTTTTTGCAGCTTTTTTCTCATTCATTTCTGTTTCTTTTTCTGTTTATTTGTGTTTGCTTTGCTTTATTTATTTATTGTTTGTTTTTCTCACTTGTTTACTAGGTTTTTGTGTACTGTTTTTGTTTTTTCTTTAGGTTTGTTTTTTGTTTTGCTTTGATTCTGTTTTGTTTGATATTTGCTGTTGTCGTTGTTTTATTTATTTTTCATTTTTTTGTTTGCTTTGATTCTGATTTTATTGTTTTATTTATTTCTCCTGTTTGTTTTGCTTCTAGTTTTCAGTTTTTGCTGTATTTTGATTTGCTTTTGTCTTGTTTTGTTTTGCATTGTTTTCTCTCTGCTGTTTCTTCTCTTTTTTCTCATTCATTTCTGTTTCTTTTTCTGTTTATTTGTATTTGCTTTGCTTTGTTTGTCTTGCTTTATTTATTTATTTGTTTATTTATTGCTTGTTTTTCTCGCTTGTTTTCTGGATATAGCTATATATCTCCAGATGTTTTTTGTTATATTAATATGTTGCTGTAACTGACAAAAATAAATGTACAAATATTTATGTTAAAATTCTTTGTATAATTTACTCTGCAACACTTATAATGGTCCATTAATGGAGTTAAAGTATTCAACAAAGATACTAATCATATTCAACGTTTACTAATGCACTATTAAAATCTGTAGTTGTGCTTGTTACCATCAGTTAACACACCGTGAGTTAACAAGAATCAATAATAAAGGACTTTGTTAACAGTAGTTAATGATAATAAAGATTAATAAATGCTGTGATCAATGTATTCCCCGTTGTTGGTTCATATTAGTAAAAACATTAACTAATGGACCTGCATTAATACATCTCTTTATATTTAATCATTGAACATTTTAATTAGTTTATGCAATAATTAAAGTTAAATGTAATGTGTTTTCATTTAATGTTAAGTCTAATCAAACCTTATTTATAGAGCACTTTAAAAAACACAGAAGTGAGCCAAAATCATGCTGCAGTGGAAACAGAATGAATATTGTGTCTGACTCCATCATGAGCTTGGAGGACTGCATCCATACATCTCTGAATGACTCAAATCACTGATTAATAAAGTCATCTGGAATGGCAAAGAAAGCCTTCTTGCAGGACTCCCAGAGTTCATCAAGAGTCTTCGTGTTCATCTTCAACGCCTCCTCCTTCATCTTACCCCAGACATGCTCAATAATGTTCAAGTCTGGTGACTGGGCTGGCCAATCCTGGAGCACCTTGACCTTCTTTGCTTTCAGGAGCTTTGATGTGGAGGCTGAAGTATGGGAAGGAGCGCTATCCTGCTGGAGAATTGTCCCTCTCCTGTGGTTTGTAATGTAATGGGCAGCACAAATGTCTTGATACCCCCATACTGAATGTAACCCCAAACCATGATTTCTCCTTCACCAAACTTGACTGATTTCTGTGAGAATCTTGGTCCATGCTGGTTCCAGTAGGTCTTCTGCAGTATTTGTGATGATTGGGATGCAGATCAACAGAGGATTCAGCAATTATTATTTATTGCTCTTAAAACTGGGATCATCTACAAGACTTTTGTCAGGTAGTTTATATAAAAGACATAAATTATAAGGTAAAATAGAGCTAAACTGCCTAAAAAGGCATATAAATTAAAAGCACATGAGCACTATTATAATTTTCTGACCTTTTCTTACGTTTTTTAAATATTTTTAATAATATATTATGAGTTTTAACCAATATTTAGTACAAGCAGAGCTGCGCTACAGTGTTTATGCTGTTGTTCCCAGCAATTATCCATAATGCAAAGCCGCGATGTTCTGTTATCTCCTCAAGATGGTCTGTCTCCACATGCTCCGATAAGACCTGACCTTTCCTTCTGAATGTCACCAGCCTCCGTTCTCCGTGTTTTATAAGGTCTTATAAGGCTCCTCATAAGGTCGCTGTACCCCTGTACACTTGCTGGAAACAGACGCCCAGTTTGTCAGGTCACTTCTGTTTAGAGCCGAACACTGCAGATTGTGTCTCCACAAGATGACCTTTACAGACTCGAGAAAAACGCAACACCTCAGGTAAAAGCTAAAGCGGAAAACAACCTTCCTCACCTTTTTTTTTCTTTCTTTCCTCAAGCGTTTACTTGTGTGCTTTCACTTTCTTGTTCCGGCATGGCTAATGGTCTGTTCGGGACTTGAAAGCCTCCTCTATAACCCGGTTTGTTCACAGATATCAAATGGTGTTATGATCGGCAATGAGAGGATGCTTTCATGTCCACGCAACTTTGCTTTCGGTTTGATTTATGAGTCTTATTAGTTGTTTAAATTCAATTCGAGACACCTGGCAGAGCACCATTTGGACCATCACAACTGAGAGTGTGATGGAGAATAAAATAAAATAAATAAAGATGCATATACACTCGCCGGCCACTTTATTAGGTACACCTGTCCAATTGTTTATTGACGCAAATGTCTAATCAGCCAATCACATGGCAGCAGCTCACTGCATTTAGGCATGTAGACATGATCAAGACGATCGTCTGCAGGTCAAAGTGAGCATCAGAATGGGGAAGAAAGGGGATTTAAGTGACTTTGAACGTGGCATGGTTGTAGGTGCCAAACGGGCTGCTCTGAGTATTTCAGAAACTGCTGATCTACTGGGATTTTCATGCACAACCATCTCTAGGGTTTACAGAGAATGATCCGACAAAGAGGAAATATCCAGTGAGCGGCAGTTCTGTGGGCGCAAATGCCTTGTTGATGCCAGAGGTCAGAGGAGAATGGCCAGACTGGTTCCAGCTGATAGAAAGGCAACAGTAACTCAAATAAGCACTCGTTACAACCGATGTCTGCAGAAGAGCATCTCTGAACACACAACACGTCCAACCTTGAGGCGGATGGGCTACAGCAGCAGAAGACCACACCGGGTGCCGCTCCTGTCAGCTAACAACAGGAAACTGAGGCTACAATTCACACAGGCTCACCAAAACTGTTCAGTCTGCTAATGAGCTGATGATCTGAATCAGGTGTGTTTGGTTAGGGAGACATGGAAAATGTGCAGAGCTGGTGGTACTTCAGAAATATGGTCGAGAAACACTGTGTTAAAGGAGTAGTTCTCCCAAAAATGAACATTTCCTGTTAATTTACTCACCCATAGTTCTTAGTGCATGTGCGACTGTAGTCTGATTATACTTCAGACAACTTTGATTACGAAAGTGCGGACAAACGGTCACCTGACCTCCTTCCAAACGGGCCCCCAGGCATTCCTCATCAAAGGCGACCAAAATAAACAATCGGTTCCAGATGTGCAAGGCTGTAGATCACAGGTCTCAAACTGGATTCCTGGAGTGTCGGAGCTCTGGACAGTTTAAAGCTGCGGTCACACTGGGCTTTTCCTCCCATAGACTTCCATTCATACGCACGCGAATGCGTCAGACCGGAAACACAGGGTCATGCGTCAAGTTTCGCATGTTGCTGCGGTGCAAAGTTCAAGTTTGGTGAACTCTGACCTGCGAAATCGCATCACTTGACTGCGTGAGACCAATCGAGGATCAAAACAGGACCTCTCTGGACAGAAATTTAAAACATGGAGCAATCGCTCGCTTTTTTAATGTCTTGTTTAATCCCGCCCCTTTTTGCAGCACTGTACGACAGAATTTCGCACACACAAAGCCCAGTGTGACCGCAGCTTTACTCCAACCCTAATCAAGCACAGCTGATCACACTAATCAAAGACTACTAGACTATTAAGCAGGTGTGAGTTAAACTCTGCAGCTCTCCAGGAATTGAGTTTGAGACCCTTGCTGTAGATTGTACCAGATAATATTGTAAATAATGTTCAGTTTCCTAAACAGACCGAATGTATCGCATCACAAGACCTCTCTGTCTCATCAGGAGATTTAGACTCCTATGCATGTGTTTATTTTCAATCTAAAGACCTATTAACATTCTCAGCCCTTATAAGAATCTTCTTCAATCTTTTGTTGAATAAATAAAGGCACCTACATCTTGGATGACCTGTGGGTGAACAAGATTTTTGGGTAAACTATTTACTACCAACTAATTTCAGACAGATTCAGTTCTTTTTTAGGAGACAATGACCCCTTGAAACTTGATGACCTCTTGACGGTTCTCGTCCCGACAGAAAACCCTCATTGTTTTCACCCTAGAAATCGAGAGGGAAGTAAATGGGCTCTGAAACACCTCTGCTATCATCAGATGGTAAATGGGGAACAAACTGAACTGCTGCTAAATTTGGCGTATTATATCCGGCACAAATTCGCTAATGAGAAAATAATTGGTGTGACACCTGGCACCTTCGCTCTTCCTGACGGCCTACAGAAATCTACACTTGTTAGAGGTGTGGGGTTGTTGTCGTGGTTGGTTCCTGCTTTTTTTCCTCTGTTCTTTTGAAATATTCCAACGTGGACCGAGCTCATTTACATTGTTGCTTATTTGTATGCATGTCTTGTGTGTTCTGAAATGCAAGAACGCTATTTCTTTCCACTGCACATTTGATTGCAAGCTTAGAAAATCAAGCTTGAAATTAAAAGCGTCCATTCGGAATGACTTTAGGTTACTGGGGCCTGATTAAACATCATGCAGTTTATTTAGTGTGGAACAGCTTGAAGAGTAAGTTACATTTGCAGTGTGATACGACAGCATACAGTGTAAAGGTGATTTGATGAAAAGAACAGAATTGAACAACTAACTAATTAATTGAATTGAATTAAACTTAAAATAATAATCTGGATGCAGTTAGTACCAGAATATACATTTAATAATATTTAGAATGTTGTTTTCAGTGTAAAGATTTCACGATAGTCAAAATGATGTGACAATCATAATCAAAATTATAATTCAAATATTGACAAAAAGTCTGAAAATATTGTAAAAAATTTATTTTTATACGGCCACTTTATTAGGTACACCTTACTAGTCCCGGGTTGGACCCCATTTTGCCTTCAGAACTGCCTTAATCCTTCATGTCAGAGATTCAACAAGATACTGGAAATATTCCTCAGAGATTTTGCTCCATATTGACATGATAGCATCACGCAGTTGCTGCATATTTGTCGGCTGCACATCCATGATGAGAATCTCCCGTTCCACCACATCCCAAAGGTGCTCTATTGGATTGAGTTCTGGTGACTGTGGAGGCCATTTGAGTACAGTGAACTCATTGTCATGTTCAAGAAACCAGTCTGAGATGATTCAGGCTTTGTGACATGGTGAATTCTGAGCCGACCATCCGAATGTGGCAGCAGAAATGGAGACTCATCAGACCAGGCAACGTTTCTCCAATCTTCTATTGTCCAGTTTTGGTGAGCCTGTGTGAATTGTAGCCTCAGTTTCCTGTTCTTAGCTGACAGGAGTGGCACCCGGTGTGGTCTTCTGCTGCTGTAGCCCATCCGCCTCAAGGTTGGACGTGTTGTGTGTTCAGAGATGCTCTTCTGCAGACCTCAGTTGTAACGAGTGCTTATTTGAGTTACTGTTGCCTTTCTGTCAGCTGGATCCAGTCTGGCCATTCTCCTCTGACCTCTGGCATCAACAAGGCATTTGCGCCCACAGAACTGCCGCTCACTGGATATTTCCTCTTTGTCGGACCATTCTCTGTAAACCCTAGAGATGGTTGTGCGTGAAAATCCCAGTAGATCAGCAGTTTCTGAAATACTCAGACGGGCTGGTCTGAGTATTTCAGAAACTGCTGATCTACTGGGATTTTCTGGCACCAGCAACCATGCCACCTTCAAAGTCACTTAAATCCCCTTTCTTCTCCATTCTGATGCTCGCTCTGAACTGCAGCAGATCGTCTTGACCATGTCTACATGCCTAAATGCATTGAGCTGCTGCCATGTGATTGGCTGATTAGAAATATTACGTTAGCGAGCAGTTGGAAAGGTGTACCTAATAAAGTGGCCTGTAAGTGTATAAATAATTAGCATAGAAATTAATTTAGCATATAAATTTTATTTCCTTATATACCATATATTTGTCTCAAAAGCCTTTTATTAATATTTCACAAACATACTGTTACATACGTTTAAACATGACCGTTGTTTCGACTGTGATTCATCTGCTCTCCGCTTCCACTTTCAATTTAACATCACTTATGATTGCATAATGGAGTGACCATTAAGTGCACGACTAATGGGGTCTAAACAGATGCATGAGAAGTGCATATTGGACCTTGTGTACAACAGTGCCTGGTCTCTCAATGTGAGCCTTTACCATGAGGACAGTTCTCGCAGCAAATTAGGATCCTTAATTCATGTCCAATTAGCTCCTCAAATCTCCTGTCATCTCTTCCAGATTGCCTGTAATTTTCCACAGCAACCAAAAAGCTTTGTGGGACTCCTGCCAAGTTCTCAGGGTGTGGCGGATGCATTCATTTTCTTTGAGTATAGAGTGAACAAACCTCTATTTTAATATGAAATCAATAAATGAAAGTCAATAGACCAAGCTTTGGACTTTATTGACTTTCATTTTATATACACAACCAGTTAAAATTGATGCTTTCTAGTTCTGCTCATTATCTAGCAGTATATAAACGGCAAACGATGACACTTCCATCTCCATAAAAGGCAAAAATTGTGCTAATGAGCACCTCGTTGTATCCTTTCCTTTAGAGGTCACTTAAAACCATTCTCTTGAGGTCATAAAACACCCCAAGGCACTTAACTTAAAGAGTAAGGGGTGTTACCTTGGTTTCGACCTTGGTCTTTGGCATAAGTGTCCCCCAAAGGTCCATTAAGACCTTTCTTAATAATCTCCCCAATGTGAATTACTTCTGTTACATCAGCTTCTGTCCTCCCCCAAATAGCATAATGGTGACAGACTGTTGCACTATTGTCCAAAGATGGAGGTCAATGGGAGTTCTTCATGCTACACTGCTACCTTTTGAATATCCCGCAGAACATACAGTGTAAGAGCCCATCCACACCAAGGATATTACTCTAATGAGAGGTTTTAAAACTCATTCTAAATGTAATATAATCACAGAGATTGGAGCTACAGGGCAGCTAAGTCAGGCAGTTATATCTGGTAAATTATGGATCTTTCATGCCCGCTATCTTTCATAGGATGGGTCTCCAGGGATTGAGACTCTAAGGCAGGAATGGGCAAACTTAGTCCTGGAGGGCTGGTGTCCTGCAGAGATTTGCTCCAACACTAATCAAACACACCTGAAAATGATAACCAGTGTCTTCAAGATCATTAGAAATATATAGGCAGGTGTGTTTGATTAGGTTTGGAGGTAAACTCTGCAGGACACTGGTCCTCCAGGATTGAGTTTGCCCATAAAGTTAGGGGGGAGTTGGTTGGGCTTGTGAAAGGGCTATGAAGGCATAGACTTTCAATGTTTGTTCTAATGGAGGTGCTATCTAGGGGAGGCTGGATTGATCGAGTTAGGATTCTGGGATTAGTCGAGTGGCCACAACAAATCTGTTGTGATAACAGTATGGAAGAACCATATCCTTGGAATAACAATTCACCTTTCACTTTTTTTTTGAAGCTTGGACTCTCTTTCTATTCTAGGTTCTAGTCTTTTGTGTGTTCCTCATTGTCCACTGTAGCTTGAAGGTTATTTGGTGTTCATGCTCCTAAGTAATGGAATACCCTACCTCTACCACAAGAATCGGCTAAAAACATATCCTTTTAATCTATATTTTGCATAACGTTACGTCAATGGCCCTGTGTGTTTGTTTTGTCAATGTAGATGTCGGATATAAGTGACCTTGAGCAATGGAAAGGCGCTATATAAATTCTTCGTCTTCTTCCCTATAGTGCCATCTATGCTTTGAGATCAAAGGTGATGCTTTTGGTGTCAAGGGGCATGAGCTACAGAGTCCTTAGATCTTCCCCAATGTGATTGATCCCTGTCTCTTTTGATTTCACTATCCAGCCAAACAAACTGTCAAAGGAACTAAAATGGCATGCGGTCAGTGTTCCTTTAACATACATGACCAAACAACAGCCAGGGACTTACCATACCTTCAAAATAATAATCCAGCCAATGTGTGTAAACCCAAAAAAGGATCCCAAATATTTAGCAAGTTCTGCAAGAAGTCTCATGGTAGTAAAAAAGTTTATTGCTCGGCCACATCTGCTGCGATTTCTCTGACGCTTTTGTCATTTGAATTATTGCACCTATCCCGATAAATGAGGTTCCAATCTGCTCCTGGCTAGATACAGATATTTGCTGCAGACATTGCATTTGAAAAACCTTAAGCTTGTTCAGCTCTTGCTTGAGTTCAGTCCAGCTTCTGGCATGCACAAGAGATGAGAAAGATCAGTATCTAGTGATAAGCATATTTTGGTCCTAATAGAGAGATATTTGGACCATCATGAGCAATTATTGAAAGCCTATCAGCTGCTGACCCCAACTTCTCCACTTGGACTGGAGAGCAGAATTATTTGAGTTCCTCTACATGCTCTGTCTACAGTGGATTCTTGCCAACTGTTGTCAATACTTTGGTCTTAGGGTTGGGGACACAACGTCACTTCACCAGGCAGTCAGTCAGGATAGTGTGTTTGGTAGGTTTCACAGGTCACCTCTCATCGGGTTCATGTCACGTCAAGTTGGCCTAGTTCAGCATGTAGAATCGGCATTGGCCGTCAGCTGAAGTGAGCACCGTGATTGCTTATTCAGCAATGAATCAGAGAGCGAGAACATAAACTGAAGTGACGTACCCAAGTAGACAATTCAAGTCAAGAGGGAACACAAGGAAGCCTGTAATGTTGCTACATTTCTCAAATATTTGCAAACAATATGGATTAATAGATTGTCAGACATATTTACACGGGCAAATCCCTCCGGGGTAAGTGACAATTACTGTGATAATGCTTCTAAAAACTTTGTTTGTGTGTTCATCTTCCGGTTTCTCTTCGTGTAATTAGAAAACCGATTACTGCCCCCGTGGTTGAGGAAAGACATGTGTTCTTTCCATACAACATGCAGCTTTTTAGTCAAGATGGGTCTAGAAGGGGCTGATGTGAGCCGACAGCATAATTGGTTTTCATCAGTACTAGTTTTTTGGCATTGGCTTGGTGTGTCCTGGCTCTTATTTGGACTAATTGTCAGGCCAAACATCGGGGATAGTGACTCAACAATGTTGAGGGTATTCAAGTCGGTGAAGACAAACATCAGACTAACTTGTCCTTACTGCAGTGAAGTCCACTCTTGCCCTTGAGTGACTTTCTCATAATTGAATTGACCAATAGCAAAGATGATGTGCCCTTACCAGTGGTTCTCAACTCCGGTCCTGGGGAACCCTTGCTCTAGTTGACACTGGGAAGTCTTCAGATACTTATCTCTGGGACATTTCATTAATTGTTTGGAGGCTCTATAGCAGGGATGGGCAAACTCTGTCCTAGAGGTCTGGTGTCCTGCAGAGTTTAGCTTCAACCCTAATCCAACACACATGCTCGTAGCTTTCTAGTGATCTTGATTGGTTAGCGTGTTCATTTGTGAGAATTTTCTGGTTGGAGCAAAAATCTGCAGGACACCCACATTCCAGGACCGAGTTTGCCCATCCCTAGGTAGTAGTGTTCCTGGTCCTTGGTTCAGTAGTTCTTGAAAGTGCTGTAGTACTTCCACCACAGCAGGTGCTCTCCAGATGACTTGACCAAGATATTATCTGCTACCAGGATGTTGTTCTTCCGATATCTGTGTTTTTGTATGCTTCAACAGCCGAACTTTGGATTTTTGCCTTTACATTCCTAACTAAAAGCAACCCATTTCTAGAAGGATATTTCAAAATATTGCATTATGCAGAAGCTCAACGACGTCCATCTATTGCATCTTTACTTAAAACGCTGGGAAAAGTGTGCAGTCGAAGTCAGCATGGAACGCTGTACTATTTAAGCTACTAATAGAATGAGATACCCAAGTATTGATGCTAACACGCTGCCTGAAAATGAAGCACATGTCAGATAGAGAGGCATTAGCGATATTAACATCATTTTGTGAAGTGCAGACTTTGTGCGGCGGCTGTGTTTGTTTTGACAGTCTCGCATAGAGCGCACATTCGTTAGCACCTCATTCATATGCAGGGCCTGATGAAGCAGAGCCAAAAGTGTGTCAGTTTGCCACTTTTTAATTAGCCCATTTCTCCTTTAGACCACTGGCGAAAGCTAAGAGAGGACAAAGCACAGCAGCATTAACACTGGCGTCGCCCTCCATTAACTGCAGTGTCAGACTGGTGTTACAGACAAAAATTACCCACAAAGAGTTTTTATAGACAACACTAGTGCTTTAGTTCCTTACTTGCAATTGCTGCTGTATTAGAAGCTAACATAAGGATTTGCATGTGCTCACTGTAATATATAGTAACAATCACTAAGTTAGCCTAATTATTAAGTTTCTTTAGTCTGTTTCCAAACTTTTCAGCCCACAGCACCCAAAATAATAATGCCGTTGACGTGTAACCACCACTATCCTCGAGTTGTTTAGAAATATACAAATGTCATGCGCAACTTTACACATACACACCAGTAGGTCTATATAAACACAAGCATCTTGACAACACACACAAAATGCTACAGGGTAAAGACTGTAATATAATGTTTTATAGTAGCTAATTTATTCATTCTTGGTTTAATTTTGGAGCACTTGGAGATCATCCTCCATGTTCCATTGACCTGTAGTGTCAAAAAAGGTGTCGGAAAGTTTACCATGGTGCTGTAAAATCAATCTGCAGCAAATGACGCTATTGTGGCATCATTAACATAGTCACTCCAGGGGTTGGAACCCAATAGCCGCATTTCCACTATCGGGCCAGTGTGAGCCAGGGCTTTAATCGGGCCAGGCCGGGCCAATAGCCCGGGAGGTTGAGAAATGAGGCCGAAATCATGTCGCGTTTCCACTGTCGGGCTAGTTGCTCGCAGCGCGTCACGCAAACACCGCCCCCAGAACGTCCCCCGAATCAAACGTCACACAACCCGTCACACAACCCGCCCACTTCAGCGGGAACAAAAAACTCAAATTATAACCACAAACACAACCTGGCATCACTACGAGAGCAGGAAGATGGAGAACACCGAAGTGATTGCTTTTTTACTGTTTGTGGTCTGTTGGTGTAAGGCCAGACAGCGATCCCTGGATAAGGACATTCGACTTCGGCGGCATTTACTTCGAACACAGATTTTGGCTGCAAGGCGCAAAAGAGCAGCTGAGCGACGAGTAGTACTGACCAGTACTGTCTGCTATCCATTTTTTCTTCTTCTTAGTGAGTTGATCAAGCGCGATAGCAAAACAAATGTAAGGGAAGAAAGCATCTTGTCTCCTCTTTACCTGACAGGAAAACTCCGCCTTTGTACATAACCTCGCCCCGAAGCCCCAGTTGGCCCTCCTTGGCCCAAGGTATTCGGCGGGCCGAAAAAGGCCGGACGATTACGCCCCGGAAGTGATAGTGGAAACGCGACTGGCCTTGGCTCGCCCTGGCTCGCTCGCTTTAGGCGCGATAGTGGAAACGCGGCTAATGGGTGGGGGGGTGGGGGATGATCGAAAGGCTGATGGCTTTTTATTTTCTATTTTTAATGTTTCTATTAACTACTATTTTTATCTTTTGTTAGTTATGGATAAAATACGGTGACTCTAATAGTTTTATTACAATTTTTCGAAATCACTGTGATTTCGTTTTTTTAATTTCATAAATTTTTTCACCTTTGATTTTTCAAAATCACATGAATCATTATCATGTGACCACCCAGGGGTCCTGACCAGTTAACCACTGTTAAAATGTTACTATTTACTACTATTTTTATTTTTTGCTAGTTATGGATGAAATACAGTGATTCTAATGGTGCGTGCACCAGATGCGGATGAAGCGCGAGTGATTTACATGTTAAGTCAATGCAAAGACGAGAATAGACATCCTGCGGCATGAATGAGGTGGCGCTTATAAAGCGGCGCGAGTTTGACTCCTTAAAGGCTGGTTTATACTTCTACGTCAAGTGATCGGCCTGACCCATGGCGAATGCCTTGCGCACTGCTGTGCTGTTTGTGTTGCTTTGCAATAACACTTCCGAATTGCTAGCTGGCAGTAGGTTTTTATATTCCTCTGTGTCGAGTTTCTTCCACTGGTGTTTTGTTTTTTGTCTGAACACTACCTTAATGTAATTAAAGTAAAAGTTAAAGTAATTAAAACTCGCTCAATCTCACTCATTCGGAGGCGTAACCGGCGCACGTTCAACAACTTTAATCATAAGGTAAACACAAAGCACCAGTTTCCATCTGGAGCTCCTACACAGGGGTTCGACACATGTAAACACTTGCTCCAACAGGTTCGTGTGGCTCTAACCCGCTTCCCACACTCGTCAGCGATACCAAGCCGACAAATCACAGAGCTTGCGCTAAGCGTTGTTGGAACGTGTAGTTACATATTTGAGAGGTGCACGTCAGCATCGGCGTCAGCCACGGCGATGGGTATGCAACCTCGTGAAGGTTGTGCCGGAGCACACATGTTTGCTTAGATGCAGAAGTATAAATCAGCCGTAATGCGCGAATTGCTCGAGTTAAATCTTAACTTCAGCGGACATTGAGTTATGATGTAATGCCTGCTGTTGGTGTCCTGAGAAAAAATCCTCTTGCCGACACCAGACAACAGCTCATTAAACTGAACTGGGCTTAGAAGCACCCCTGAAAGCTTCCATCATCCAGGTATAGTTTCTGGAGGATTGATGAACTCGCAGAGTCGGGTGCACCTATGAAAGGATTTAGTGGACTCAGACACGGCGCCGAACAAATATACGCTGTTTTTCAGCCTTCCTAGAGCACATAAACACAGCTACTCTCTCAATAAAATCCATGTTAGCCATTTAAAATCCATGTTAGCTAGAGTCACCGGGCAGACAGAAGCCCTGCCCATTATGCAAATCCACATCTATTGTGAGGTGAATTTGACGCACGAATGAAGCGAGGAAACTTAAATTGTTCTCGCGTCTATGTATGCACGAATAGCATGATTTATTCACGTGTGCCTCGTCTGGTGTGAACACCATAATAGTTTTTTATTATTATTTATGAGATTTTTACGAAATCACTGTCATTTTGTTTTTTTAAATTAATTTAATTACATTTTAATTAATTTTAATAAATTTTTTGACCGTTTGATTTTTCAAAATCACATGATTATCATGTGACCACCTAAAAGGGTCGCGACCCCAACTTAGGAAACCCCTGTCCTAGTTAATGGCAACCAATAGAAGTCATTAAGGATTTATTTATGGCATCATCAAAAAAACGACTTAAAGACCCAAAATAGCCGTTTTGTTTACTTTAGCGAATAATCTAGTGCAAGTACATGACATTGAATAAATGTTCAAATCGATGTTTTTCTTGTGTTTGAACATCGACTCAATCGTAAAGGTTTTTTGCCATCTGACTGATGTAAAACAACGTCGAGGTGCAGCGCCAGTGTAATGCATTCATTCTGATAACGCACATGCACGCCTCCCCGATCTCTCGCAGAAGAAAAAAAAATCAATTTAGATCATTTCCTTCCATTATTGTTGTCTAAAAGGCATCAGATACAGCCTGCAGTGCTGTACTAATTAGATTGTGACACAGTGTAATTGGCTTTAGCAGCTTTAGGAGAAGGACTGCGCGGAGGAGGGGAACATTTCACCCTCACTGTCTTTTCAACACCGCGAGCAGGACGTACTGATAACCTCCTGACCAGCGATACAATCTCTGCCTATTCTTTTCACTGAGTAATGAATCACACTGAAGACATGATTTTCACCATAGTATTATATTGGATTTGGTCTTATTGAGAAACCAATTTTAACATTGTACAATATATGGAATGCTTTTTGGATGTGTACCATAGTAATACCATGTTAAAAACAAACAAACAAACAAAAAAACATTAAAACTGCACAATTGTTTGGTACCATTATAATATTATGTATATATACAGGTGAAGTCAGAATTATTAGCCCCCCTTTGAATTTTTTTTTCTTTATTAAATATTTCCCAAATGATGTTGAACAGATTCAGGAAATGTTCACAGTATGTCTGATAATATTTTTTCCTCTGGAGAAAGTCTTATTGGTTTTATTTCAGCTAGAATAAAAGCAGTTTTAAATTTTTTAAACACCATTTTAAGGTCAATATTATTAGCCCCTTTAAGCTAATCTTTTCTTCGACTGTCTACAGAACAAACCATCGTTATACAATAACTTGCCTAATTACCCTAACCTGCCTAGTTAACCTTATTAACCTAGTTAAGCCTTTAAATGTCACTTTAAGCTGTATAGAAGTGTCTTGAAGAATATCTAGTCTAATATTATGTGCTGTCATCATGATAAAGAGAAAATAAATCAGTTATTAGAGATGAGTTATTAAAACTATTATGATTAGTAATGTGTTCTAATGTTGATTAGAAATCTGCTCTCCGTTAAACAGAAGTTGAACAAAAAGACTGTATTTCTATGCAAATATCTAAACAAAATTGTGTTTCTAAGGCACACGGCTCATAAAAAAACTGCATTAACATGCTACCAAATGCAAAAAAACATGTCCTTAACATGGTAAACATAATGTTAAGGACATGTTTTTAATAACATGATACTATGTTTTTGCATTTGGTAGCATGTTAATGCAGTTTTTTTATGAGCCGTGTGCCTTAGAAACACAATTATGTTTAGATATTTGCATAGAAATACAGTCTTTGTTATATCTGTACTATTATGATGGCAAGTTTTTGGATATAGCATGATAATACCATGGTTGTGAATGTGGTAACATTTTAGCATGGCTCTTATTTCAGATGACACTTTATATGGGACTTCCGTATTACCATTTTTGGATATGATCACATGGTAATGCAATCCTTTTTTGGACATTTACCATAGAAAAACATGAAAGTTTTATGGATAATTAATATGGCAATGCAATTTTTTTTCTCTCAGGGATTTGCACCGTAGTAATGGCAATAATTTGGATATTCCATAATAATACTAGGGTTTTTGATATGGTGCCATTGTAGAATCGTTCTTATTCTTGACGTGTACTTTAATAATGCTGAAGTTTTTTTTTGTTGCTGTTTGTTTTGTGTAAATACCTTGATTTTACCATGCTTTTATGGTAAGGTACCATGGTAATTTAATCCTTTTTAAATATTATTTGCAGGCCAGTATTGATAAATGTTTGGATCTACCTTGGTCCAAATGATATCATGGCAATACAATTCCTTTTGGACATATACTTCAGTAACGTCATGTCATTTTGAATGTACTTTAAAAGCTCTTGTGTTTTTGGATAAGGTATCATGGTGAAACTATCCCTTTTTTAGATTTATACCATCAAAATACCACATTTTTGGGGGAAAATACCACAATATTGTCATGTTGTTTTGAAATGGAACCCTGATAATTCATTCTCTTTCTATTCCATGCACTAAAGCAATGCCATGTTGTCGTCTTTGTTGTATTTTTAGATATTTGCAGTCTTTTTTTATCTGTACTGTCATGATGGCAAGTTTTTGGATACAGCATGATAATACCATGGTTGTGAATGTGGTAACATTTTAGCATGGTTCTTATTTCAGATCTATACCATAGTAATGACATTTTATTTGGGACTTCCATATTACCATTTTTGGATATGATCACATGGTAATGCAATCCTTTTTTGGACATTTACCATGATAATTCATTCTCTTTCTATTCCATGGAGTATAGCAATGCCATGTTGTTGTCTTTGTTGTATTTTTGTGAAACACCATGACAGAATCATGCATTTTAAATGTGGTACCATGGTAATTCAGTGCAATAACATTATATTGTAATTGTTTGCATTTATTTTCTCATTATTATTTTTCTTTTTTCTTTTGGGTATACCATGATAATACACTGTTTGTTTTTATTTGTGCCATAGTTCTGCCATTATTTGGATAAACTATGATATTTGTTTGTGTGTCTATCATAGTAATGGAGCAATACAATATTTTGGATATGCTAACTCAATCAGTATTGTTCATATAAACAATAGCAATGTCATGTTGTTTTTTAATACCATGATATTACCATGGATGTTGGATCGTTTTCCACTTAATCAGCTACAAGAATAAAAATGAGCCACTTCAGACTTCACATCAGAACATGAGTCACGGCACAAAATGAGCCCATATTAGTCCTGCGCTCATTTACCTGAATTCCTCGAAAGCCAGCGCATAATTCAAAGCCGCTTCAGATCTCAAGACAATACCATCAGTCTCACAGAGCTCTGATTCATCTGCTACGCTTTTAATGTTGATGGTTTGTGTTCAATCCGGGTCCCATTTCGAATAGGCTCAAATGTCACGCTTGATTTCAGACAAGATGCTTCAAATCTGGTGACAGTGTTC